>NC_056747.1:572227516-572422826 GCF_019279795.1 Protopterus annectens
TCAACATTTTTGCATAATCTCTACAATTTACCACCAACACATTAATGTTGGCATAATGGCCATAAAGACTCCATAGAGACTCCATAGATGAAAAGTATAAATACTATCAGCTGAGGAACTCCCCTCTAGACTCAAACACTTACATCTAACAGTGTTTAATAATCATCTGAAAAGTTCTCTTGTTCAGCTACCATTTTACCAAAAACACACATATTTTAATGTCTCAATAATTGTTAAATGGGGTACTCTAATTGATTTAAGTCCAAGTATATGATCTACATTGTTGCAAAGATTTCCAATGTATCAACAGCTGATGCATAAAAATGTATAAGAAAGGATAAAGTGGATCTTCCATGACAAAACTCACTTCAAGTTATGGCTTTGTTAGTAACATTTTACAATAGATTGGTTCATAAGTACTTACTAGACTACTGTCCCATGTAGATCTTTAAAAGCCTGGCCATGTATTCCCAAGCATTTTTTTCCCGTACAATTTAGATACAAATAACTCAGAGCAGGTGTAACATTTTCATGTTTCCCATTTCCATAAAGGACAAGAGTACTACTCCTGGGATGAATTTGTGATTTACCATCCATTTGTCCAGATTAAGTTTTAATAGAGTAAGAGAAGTACTTTGTTTTATGTGGATAAGAAATGGGATTCTCTGAAAAACATATCTGTCCTTCTAAAACGATCCATTTATGTTGCAGAAGATGTTAAGAGGTTATGTCACCATTTGATTTGTGGATGTGCATTAGGTCTGAGAGGATATGATCTGTTGAGGCACTCTGTATGCGAGGCAGAGGTCCCCCCCTCAGCAGCTTGTATTATACAGATAATAGGGACAATGCTTTGAGGTGATCAGTGTAGTTTTTATGATTTAGGACTTTGAATTTCTTGATGAGATAATGCTGTGGAGGTTCAAGTTCTATCAAGAGTTTGGACAGGTACATGTCGAAGGGGGTATTATACTCAATGATAAGCCTAAAAGGTGTTGAATATAGTAGAATGATCCTCTCCCTTGACCTGGATGCCACAGCCTTACTAATGAGCTGTACAATGAAAAAAAGGCTTTCTTACAATGCTGGATACATTGTGATTGAAGGATTACTTTTGCCCACCCAGGTTTTAAGAACCTTTTCAAAACATCTGTCAAGTATACAAGTCAAACTTAACTGACCAAGAATCTTTGATTAGACCTGCATCACCACTCAAATATTGGAAGAGTATATGCAGACTTCCATAAAAAGGTACAAAACCATACAAATAAGTTAATCTGGACCATGCAAAGCAAGTAGGAGGAGATACGATCTTTAATTTGGTATAAAAATAATAACCCATCAAACCATATGGACCTGTTGAAGAAGGTTATACTAACTTTATTTAATGCATCACCTATCCATTCTTTATAGACAACAGGACATTTTTCAGTCAAAGCAAATTAATTAAGTAAATGGTTGTGACTGCTACTTACATACTTTGATAAGAAATCTGCAAACAACTTTATGACTATTGTTGTGTCAGTGATTACATTTTGCATTTTCAATTTAATATGGTGGTGAGGTCAGATAAAAAGCTCCTAACATGTTAGGAAACTATTATTTTGTGAGAACATTGGTAATTTCAATTTGTAAACTCTCTCTCTGTCCTCAGAGTTTCAAACTTAAACAGCTTATTAACTTCTTTGTATTTTTGCATTAGTATAATGAAGGAAATATTTATTTACCTGCCATAAAGCTTTCTTTTTTCCTAGACAATGTCTTCAGTTTTTTTTTCCACCATGGAATATTCTTCAAGAGAAGAATAGTCCTTTATAGTTAAATGGGACAAATTCCTGAATAGGATTATTATTTAGGGTACTGTAAAAGTATTCTCAACAATCACTTGTGTCCTTATTTAAAACATCCCATTCTGCCAATCAAGTGTGATAATTCATAATATTTTGTCTGGTAATTAAGAATGTACAATTGTCAGGGTGATATCTACAACATTTCAGGTCATATTTCAATTTAATCTTCCATAAAGCCTCATATTGGCCTAAAGAGAACCTTTAATATTATGAATGTTAAAGACTACATTATAGAGGTTGTCTTGTCTAGTAGGGAAATCCATGTGCTGAATCATACCCATTTCATTTAACTATAGGAATTTGTCATCATTTGTAAAAGAACTATCATTTTTTTGTGACACAGTAGGGCATTTATATTTGAAGCAAACATAGATGATGGATGTCCGATACACGGAGAATTCTGGAAACAAATGGGTCATTTTGCATTTTTGTTAAGAACTGCTACTACAAAATCTAACTACAGATATATTTTGATTACCAAATCTAATACTGATGACACTGATTTTAGACACTTTACTGTTTATCAGTCTGGTGGATATGATGTTTTGAACTAAATAAACACTTCACCAGGGTTTTATTTCTTCTACAATTAGGGTAGGCCATGTATCTACAAATGTTAACTATACTGCATTTGTCATGGAACCATGTTTATGCGACAATGCCAGTATCAATATTCTCAGATAACAAAAAAAAAGTGTCTAATTCATGACTTAGGTCATTTATGCTCTTTGCATTAGATAATGACAAAGTCTATTTTCCTATTGCTTTATAACTGAATTAGTGGAACTTCTAAAATGTTTAGCCATACTTGTTAGCTTTGAACATGAAATCTTATTCACAATACATCCTAGAAAATGTTTTGTCTTTAGGAAGTATTGGTAGTTCCCTTTAAATTTTTTCCAAAGATATAAGGGACTTTTTCTTATCGCTCTAGTCTCCGTCAATTCACTGCCTCAAAATGCAGACAAAGGGGAGCATACAGTGGTATTATTTGGGTACCAAGAATTTCATAAAGCTTATTTATTTCAATCATATCATTTCAAATACTAGATGAGTACAAGTGTCATTATGGTCTGGAAATATAACTATTACTTTGTAATGTTTTATTCTGCCCTTCATTCTTGCTACTGCTTGCCTAATGTCAGACCATCTTACATCCTCTCAACCAAGTAAGATATGCACAAAAGCCGTTTATTACTGGCAGTATATTCTTCAATCCCCTTAATGAATGAATAATGTTTATTATCCACAACTGTCCATTAACATCCTTTTCCCAATCATTTCTTACTATCGGCTTCTAAATCAACTTCTTTTCTCTACGGGCAATGCTTCCCTCTGTGAGAGGTATCTTCAATAGGTTTAGCTCGTTTTGATTTGTTAACCTTGTACCTCAAAAAATTCTAGTGTTCTGAAAATATTTTTGTGAGGGTTTTCATTAAAATAAAAAGTCTTGAAAAATATGACATATGTTTAAATGGAAAGGACACGAAAAAAGAAGTTATGTCCTCACTATAACGTTCCATCTGTGTTGTCCATTTTCATTCTTCAACAGTTGGGTTCGGATCAGACCTCCGGATCCGACTTGGCTATTATTTTAGCTTGCAGCCACAGCAAAACTATGAAGTTTCTCTCTTACTCATAATGCACCATCCCTTAACATACCTCCGGTCTTGTTTGCTGGTTTTTATCATCCAAGAAACATTATTATAACTATTCTGGTAGAAGAAATCAATATATGAAACTCAGCTTAAGGAACAGTGGTGTCCTTTTAAGATTTTGCTCTTCCAAAAGTCATTCGTTGGGAGGGGAGTTGAGGAAGAATGAAAATGGACAACACAGATGGAACATTATGGCGAGTACATAACTACTTTATCTGATGTTGTCAATTTTCATTCATTCCTCAACAGCTGGGACAGAGTCCCCAGCTACCTAATAACCCAGGTGGACTCTAAAGAAGGATATTCCTGAGCACAGTTGAGCCAAAGTCTGTTCTTCCCCTCAAAACCAGATCCAATTTGTAATGAGTAATAAAGGTATAAGGATTAGCTCAAGTTGCAGCTGCATGTATGTCGTCCATGGAGGTCCTAGATATAAATACTGAAGATGTTACCATGGACCTGGTCGAATGGGCTCTTAAAGGTTTTGTTAAAGCCAAACCCAACTTGTTGTAGTCGCAGAATATGCAATCCGTAAGCCATCTAGCTAGAGTTACCTTTGTAACTGGCATACCCAACTGAGAATCCACAAAGGAAATGAATAATTTATCTATTTTTCTGATGTTCTTTGTTCTGTGTAAATAGAAACGTAATGGTCTGTGAATGTCCAGCAAGTGCAATACATATTCACCTTTGTATGTAAAATCTGGAAAGAAAATTGGCACATTAATGGATTGGTTGAGGTCAGCTTCTAACACCTCCTTAGGAAGGAAAGAAGGACTGGTTCGTAATGCCACCCTAACCTTAAGAAAAATCAAGTAGGGAGGTTTAGAAGACCATGCTTGGAGTTCTGACATCCTTTTAGCAGAGGTGATGGTTACCAAAAATATAGTCTTCCAAATCAGAAATATTAAATTACACTTTGCTGCTGGTTCAAAAGAGTAATGAATTAAAGGTCTGAAGTACTAAATTTAAGTTCCATGGGAAAGTTAAATACTTATAAGGAGGTCTCAAAATAAGGGTACCTTTCAAGAAGGCCTTACAAAGTTTTGATGAAACCAGGGTAGAGTTTTCAATTCCTATGTGAAAATTAGAGATGGCAGCTAACTGAACTCTAACAGTTGAGTAAATTGCTCCTTTGTTAAAAATTGTTGCCAAAAATTCAAGGACACTATGTATAGGAGCTGAAAAGGGGTCAATATGTCTCAGTAGGCTCAAAAAACAAACCTTTTCCATTTACTTCCGCATATGTTGTCTAGCTATTAATGGAAGTGGAGAAACCATGCTGTCATCTTTAGGTTTGAGATATCCAGGTGAATCATGTCCATCTGGTGAGACAAGAGATCTGGAATCGGATCCAGAATCCTAGGTTGGTAGACTAGATGAGGCCAAAGAAAGGGGAACAAAATCTGTCAAGGCCAGTAAGGTGCAATGAGGATGATTTTGCTCTTCAACCAGAAAGCTTTCTGCAGACATTTGGTGATCAAGGGAGTCAGGGTATATGCACAGAGGAAACTGGGGGGCCAATCGTGCAGAAGAACATCTCTTGCCGATTCCCCTGGTGAGGTGATTAGAGCAAAGAAGCTGCTGCGCTTGTTTGGGGGAGACGCAAAGAGGTCACAGCAAAGCTGGCCTGGGTCTATTTCAGCTTATCGAAAGCTGAGAATATCTAACGCTATTGATCGACCACTAAAGGTCAAACAACCAAAATAGCAAAGTCAAAGAACAGTGATTTTTTTTCCCCAAGGGGAAAAAAAATTACTGCTCCGCAAAAAAAAAAAAAAAAAAAACAAAAGTGGGGGGCTTTGCCCCACCCCTACCCCCCCTACTTAAATATACAACTCCGAGATTGCACCACAGTGGAGGAAATGGCAAACTGTCAACAATGGCCCAGTGATTTTTCCCCGGGGGGAAAAAAAAAAAAAAAAAAAAAAAAAAAAATCGCTGTTTCATGTCTTCGCTATTTTGGTTGTTCGACCTTTAGAGGTCAATCAACTAGCATTCAAAGTTATCAGCTTTCATTAAGCTGATATAGACCCGGCTGACCCCAGTGGTGAAAAATCATTTCTGTCACCTTCTTGTTGAGAGACCACTTGTGAGGTAGTAGAATGGACCTGCTCAATTTGTCTGCTATTACACTGCACCTCCCCAAATTGTGCATTCTTATCAAAAATCGGTTAGATGAGATCGCCCACTGCCACACTCAGAGCTTCTCGGCACAAGACCTGGTTCCTCCTTGTTTGTTGAAGTACCAAATCACTGACATATTGGTCAGACTGCATCGTAATTGTCCTAAAAGGGAGACCATCTTGAAAGGTCTGCAATGCTAAAAGCACTGCTCTTATTTCTAGGACATTGATATGCACGTTGGCCTCCTCGGGGTACAAAGTACCTTGGACTGTTTTCCACAGAAAGTGCCCCCCCCCCAAACTGAGAAGCGTCCGTGATCATTATGGCCTTGAGTTGAGGGAGAATGAAGGGACGGCTTTGCAGAAACTGATCTGACTGAATACTTCACCAAAGGTATCTTCGGCATGCCTGGGTAATTCTTATCTGGGCGGACATGCATTGATAAAGAACAGGCCATTGTGTTGCCAACATCCATTGAAGGATTCTCATGTGAAATCTTGCTAAGGGAACTAGAACTATAGCCACAGACACTGATCCCAGTGCTTGTAGGACCAATCAGGCTGGGAGTGTGGAATTGTGAATAATTTTTCTTACCTGGAATCTGATAGTCTGTACTTTTGAAAGAGGAAGAGAAGCTGTCACTGACAATGTGTTGAAAATCGCTCCTATGAACTCCAATGTCTGAGTTGGTTCTTGCTGAGATTTGTTGCAATTTATGGTGATCCCTAAACTGGAGCAAGTTTGAAGTACCCTGTCTCAAGTTCTTATCAGTAGATGACTTGTCAGGGAGGTAATGAGCAGTCGTCCAAGTACAGAAACATTCAGAATCCCTGCAGTCTCTACTATGCTGCTACTACTGCCATGCATTTGCCAAACATCCCGGGGGCTGTGGTGAGGCCAAAGGGCAGTGCTCTGAACTGGTAATGACTGGCTCCCAGTCAGAAATGTAAAAACCTTCTGGACTGTCTGTTCATTTTTATGTGACAGTACACATCATATGTATCCTGAAGGTCTATCGAGTGCATCCAATCATCTCAACACAAAAAGGGCAGAATGGACTGAACTATGCCCATTCAGAACTTGCTGTGCTGAACTGATTTGTTCAGACTGCTGAGATCCAAAATTGGTCCCTAGTCCCTTGTCTTCTTTGGCACTAAAAAAAAATCTTGAGAGTGTGTTCTGGATTCTATCTGGTCTGGTGCGACCTCTCGAATGATGCTTTTTTTTAGCAGCTTTTGTATTTCTAGTGCTACTGCTTTCCCGACTTGGAGGAACATCGAAAATTTTGCATACATGGAGGTGGAAGGATAAAGAGAATTAAATAATCTCTGGAAATAATCCTCTGTACCCAAGTACCTTTTGTAATGTCCAGCCAGGCTCTCTGGTGCAGGGATAAACCCGATTGCCTCTATAGACTGACAATTGGGCCTCCTTTCAGGAGCACTGTGGGGTCTCTGTTGGAGAAGGAATCTCTGGAAACCTGGTTCTACGGGCTTCCTCTGTCTTGTGGGTGGCATCTTCCATTTTAGAGTTCCCCCCTCTGCCCCTTGAGGAACTATCTTCACGTGGATCTTAGAAAGGACCCTGGGACTTCCTGAACCACATTTTCTGACCACCTTGTTGATTCCTGGAAAAAACCCATTGATGAATCAAAACACATGCCCACTGCAGAAAGGGTTTTCCATCTTGCTCTCACCTGGAGAGCATGTCCTTAACTTTAGGGCAGAACAAAGAGCTTCCATCAAAAGTAAAGAAGAATTCAAGGGCTCCACAAAGTCACAGATACATCCAGCATGCCTGAACCCACCACCCTAGAGGTACCTTCAGCCACATGGGAAATACGCCTCATGGACAAGTTAGTGATTGACTGAAGGGCAGCCAACTGCAAGGCCACAGAAGACTGAGCCTCAGAAGTACTGGTCCCAGAGAGAGTTTGAAAGTTCTTTAATCAGATCCCTCTGTAATCTCATGAATTGTGCCAAATAATTTAATTATTTGAGAGAAAATGTCGATGAGGCATACACACACTTCCCAAACCCATCCATCCTCCTAGATTCCCTGTTATGGGGATGGACAGAAGAACTCTGTTCCACGAGTTCTTTCTAGTCGGCTGCCAGCGTGACTATGGAATCCATGGGAACTCCCTTGCTCCAAAATTCCTTTCCTGCAAGTGGTGCCAAAATCCGGTCCGGTCTCTGAGGGATTGGCTTGGCTGTATCTGGTTCCTTCTACACCCACTTAGAGATCAAGTGAATCAGCTCATTGGTGGGCAGAGTCACCCAGGAGGTAGATCGGCCAGACTCAAAGGTATCCAGGAATACAGATTCCTCTTTGGAAGGGTTATCAGTGGATCAACCACCCTTCTGCTTCAGGATCTCTAAGATGTCTCCAAATGAGACGTCTTTGGGTGGAGCTCATGGGGACCCTTCTCAGTCACTGAAATCTGTATCTTCAGTGACAGACTCCTGAGGGGAGTCCAAGTGTCTCCTCTTGCATTTCCTGTTCCTAAGGACTTCTTTGGTGGGGTGTTTTGGGGAAGTATAGGAAGAAATAATAATACCATGCTGGGTAGCCTGGAGACTTTGGGCTGGCTGTCCTTATGGAGAAGAATGATGGGGCACAAGATGCAGAGACATGTGGGATTCAGAGGGGAGATGCAAAGGGAAGAGGAACCATCTGTCCTGCAGAATCAGAAAACACTATCTCCACCACCTCAAAGGCAGAATGTTCCGAGAAGAAGGAAGTTGACAGTGCTGAGAAGCCAAGCTTCAGACCTATCGGCTCCCCCTGCCCCAAAGGCAATCAACCTGAGGCAGAGGCTGGAGCCAAGCTATCCAATGCTGAAGCTCCAAGGGATAGAGACAGCTCTGACAACTTCAGAGTCTATTCTAATGCCTCAGATCTGACAGGGATGCTTCGGCTCTGAAAATCTTCCAGATCTGAAACTGTCAGAGCTGGTGCACTAACAGAAAGCCTCAGAGCCAAATATACTATGATCTCCAGATCCAAACCAGATGGTCACCGAAGACTTGGATCGAATGGCTCTGAAACAATAGGTTGGATTGGAGAAGGAGCCCAGATCGGTGGTGTAGTACCAACAAGGGCTTCCTGGCCAGAAGGGGTAGGAGCAGAAGAACTCCCATCTGTATCTGTGGCGAGGGAAACTTCCTCATCATTCTGTCCACATTAGCCTCAGTCAGACTTGTAGAAGAATGAGATGAAGTTATTCATGGTGATCTAGAGTGCCCATCGGACTTCTGGAAGGGGAAGATACTTGAAATGGTACAGGATCTACTGAGGGAGAACAAGATGTTCTTGGTAAAGGCTTCAGATCTGACAGACTGGGATCCGAAGAAGCCATTTTACCATCCAATGCAAACTGGGTAGGAGCAGTCTTCTTGTGTTTCTTCCTTGGTGGTTCCATGGTCAGATCTGACGAGGGAGTCGAGGATCCAGAAGAACCAGGAGGCTTAGTAGATTTGCTTCTTGAGTTTTTGTTTGGGGGTTGAGCCCCAGACAGACCTTCTGAAAAAGAAGTGGGCAACAGCCCTTTCAAAACAAGCTTGTCCTTTTTATCTGCTATAGCACACAGACAGAAAGCTTTACAGATGTCTGCTTGCAGGTGTTTTGGGCCTATGCAGTACATACATAAGGCATATGTTTCATAAAGTGGTAAATTGTGTCAGCATTCCTGACACTTTCTGAATCCAGATGGACCGTTTTCAGACATACCCTATAAAATAAAGTAAAAAGACAGCAATAAGAATTTTTTTTTTAAAATCCAAGGATAGAAAAAATACCAACAATGGTATTGCAGAATACACAAAATGTGCCAAATAAGTAAAGGAAAAGAAACTTACCAACTATGGTAAGGAGAAATACACAAACAATGTACAAAAAGGGAGGTATAAATATGATAAAAAACAAAGTTATTAGCAAAAGAATAACAAGAAACAGGAAAAAAATATACTTATCTCCCAAACAACAGCTAACAAACTCAAGAGCTCACAGTGACCATGTCCACATGCGAGAGCAGCAAACGAGATCAGAGGTATGTTAGGGGAAGGTGCATTATGGGTAAGGGAGGAGCTCAAGAGTTTTATTAGTGGCGATGAGCTAAAATAATGGCTGAGTCGGATCCAAGGATCAGATCCGAACCCAACTGTTGAGGATTGAATGAAAATTGACATCAGATCAACTGTATAAAAGATCAACCTGTCAAATATTAGTGCATGCATGTAATGCATAAGATAGAAATACACATTAAAAAAACTGTCATGTATAACCAGTGAGAATAACTTATCATAATGGCTATGCTATTAATATTATCTTGGAACATAAATGGCCTTACAGGTATAGACAAAAAGAAAGAATATTGAATTTTATTAAAAAATGCAGAATGAAAATAATTCTGCAGCGGATGCATTTAGAAAGGAATGAGCATGTGAATTGGATAAAGAAATGATTTCAGAATGGATATTAGGCAGAATGTCAAGGACAAAGGAAAAGGACTAAAATGAGACTAATTGATAGAGGAGCAGCAGTTGTGATAGAAGAGGGAAAAATAATAATGGTAGATTTGTGGTAGTAAGGCACTATTAGTAAGCGAGTAGGATTATAATGACATGTACTTATATTCCACTAAAAACGACTATTATGGAGCTTAACAAAATTTTGTGAGAAATAATCAGCTTTCAGCAGGGAACATTACTTATAGGTGGGAAAAGAACTTGATTTGCAACAGTGAGGATGTATCTGGGGGAACTAGACGGGAAAATATAACAAAACAAGATAGATTTCTGAAGAACCTTTTGAAAATATTTGGTGTGGAAGATGTGAATTCAGTAGTAGCAGCCCAGAGAATTTACATATTATTCACAAAAGTACAATAACTGGGCTATACTAGACATAAATTTTATTTTACAGGACCATGTGCATTTAATTGAAAACTTTGACACACACTGAATATTGATTTCAGATCATGTACCAATATAAACTAAGATAAAAATGCAGGGTAAAGAAGTAAAAATGAGACACTGGCACTTTCCCCTCCTGCTAAAATGAGAAAATTTAAGGAATGGGTAGTGGAAATTATATGTGAGTTATTAGGGAATATAGATTTTTTTTTCAGAAGTTATAGCTAGTAAGTGGGATAAATGAAAATGGAGTTTAAATTGCTTAAAAATAAAATAGAAACAAATATAATTAAGTAGTAACAGGAATTATTCATAGGGGCTGACAAAGGTTAAAGTATTGCAAAATAAGGGGAATCTCACAGAACAATAACAGGCACAACTGCACAGTGCTAAATAGGAAATAAGGGAGAATCTAGATAAGCTGCACGAGTTTAGAAAGTTTGCTGGTAGGCAACTATTTTTTGACAATAACTCCAGAGGACAAAACCTTAGCACAACTTAGGCAACAGAAAGAATAAAGGGCTGTTGTCAAACTTAGGCAGCCTGAAAAAAGAAAAAAATAACCAGAGATCCTGTTGAGGTATTACAGATATTTCAGAAATGTTCTACAACATTTGTATAAAACAGAGGAATGTGGAATCGAGAGCAGAAATGGAAATACTAATTGACAATGGTAGAGGCAGATGGGGCTCAACAATTAACAGTTAAAATAGGAGGAGATGAGATAAAGGCAGTGATGTATAATCAATCTGAAGGAAAGCCTCCAAGAGCAGATGGTATTTCTGAGGAAGTTGGGATGTTACAAGGGAAGAAAGTGATAAAGATCTAGAAGTTTTGTTTAACAGTATTTTAAAAGGATGGAAGCACCAATATCTTGGAAGAAAGATGTAATACCTAAAGATGGTAAAGACTCATCAGACCAAGCTTCATATAGACTCATTTCAATTTTAAACCAGGATTATAAAATATTTACATCTATATTAGCTAAAAGAATGGCAAAGGTTTTGCCAAAACTAATAGAACTGGATCAATGTGGTTTTGTGGAGGGTAACATTAATAGAACAATGATGATCCAGATGGAAGCAGAAGGTAAGAAAATATCTCTGTTGCTGGTAGGTCTTAATGAAGAGAAAGCATTCAACAGAGTTAGCTAGGATTTTACAAGAAGGCCAATGGAATCAACTTGCATTCCCTGGTACAATAAGGTTAATTAGGACAATATATGAAGGATTGGAGGCAAAAATTAAAGTGGGTGGGTTCCTCTCTTGTAAGTTACGTCTTAACAGAAGAACCAGGCAGGGATGGCCTCTTTTTTCCTTTGTTACTTGCTTTATATTTACAGCCACTGGCAAAGAAAATAAGGGACTCAGAAATTCAAGGATATAATGGGTGTGGTAATCAAGAAAAGTTTGCTTTGTCTGCAGATTATATTATTTTGTATCTGATGCATCTAGAAAAGAGCATCTCAGTGTTGTGGAACATTTTGGGACCGTTTCAAGTCTTTTGGGGATATAGAATTAATGAAGACAAAATAAAGGCTATAAACGTAAATTATGTACCTACACATTAATTGTTCCAGCAATACCCTTATTTATGACGACACAATAAGATGAAGTGTTAAAGAGTATGGCTCAAAAAATATTCTGTAATGATAGCTAATGACATCAGGGAAGAAAGTAAACAAAAGGCAATACAAAAACTGAAAAAAATGGAAGCTCATGTTTACAGATATGGATAGTACGATGCAAGCAGTGAAAATGTTTTTAGTCCCTTTGGGTTTTATATATATAGGACACACATTTTTAATCATCCAGAGGAGAGGTCAAGGACAATAATTTACAGAGCTGAAGGAATTTACCTGGGATAGGAAGAGGGCAAGAGTTAAGTGGGATAAGTTCACCCTTCCAATAGAACAAGGTGGTTTAGGAATACCGGATTTAGATATTTTAGCGCTACAAAATTAAAGCTCACATACATAACACGAGCAGAAAGTTATAATTGAAAGTAGACAGGGATGGTGATGATGAAGGAGCAGGAAAATTCAAGAACTACATTGAGACTTTGGAGGTAGATCCTTAAGGAGAATATCAACAGCCATAAAGAATCCATCGACCACAACCCCCTTTTCCCATTTTTGCACATGGGGTCAGGGTGTCACTTCAACAGTGACAATCATCTAGTGCCAGGGTTCACAACTCTGGATGGCTAGCCCAGCCATGGCTGTTCTTTCACACGACACACTCACATGCACACTTACACCTATGGCTAATTCAGTGTGTCCAGTCCACCTGCTGCATGTCTTTGGAATATGTGAGGAAACCGAAGCACCCACATGAAACCCACACGAGCACAGGGAGGACATGCAAACTCTGCACAAAAAGCAAACAGGAGAATCTCTTGCTGTGAGGTGACCATGCTATCTGCTGAGCCACAGTGCAACAGCCATACAGAATATTATATTCATAAAGTAGCAGAAAGTATTCTAAGAACAAAGCCAACACAAGAATAGAGAAAGGAGATTTTACTGATAGGGATGACTGCAAGCAGGGTTACAGAGAATAGGCAAGAGAGGGCTGGAATTTACTGGAGAAAACTGGCAAAGGAACCAATGTATTGGAAGCAAATAACTACAGAGGGAAAGGTAACAGAATAGGATTAGGCCAAGAAGGAATTTGGACTGCAGACTAGACACAGCATTCCCTACCAGGGACTGACATCAGAGTATAGGCAAAGAGAAAGATAAAGAGAAGCCCTGCTCTGATAGAGTTTTTTATTTGAATCTAGAACAGAGTTTACTTTTAAAAAAAGATAAATAGGGCATATAAAATATTGTACAATAAATAAAAGTTATGTAGTCACCATAACTATGCATCTGTATTGTCCATTTTCATTCTTCCTCAACTGATGGTCTTGAATCTAAAATTATATCCAGCTCTGCCACATTTACTTAGACTCTGGGATCTGACTCTTGAGCTCCTCCCTTTACCCATAATCCCCCACAAGCTTGTAATAAATCAGATAGAGCTTGCTGCACCAAAAGTAAGAGAGCTAATTACAAGCCAATATAAAAGGAAAGCCAATAGGAAAGAAAGGGGCTCAAATCCAGAACAAAGGTTCCTCATTCACTATAAGGTCACTCCCTGAGGAAAAGGGAACGAGGAAGGAGGGAAAGAAGTTAAAGAAGAATGAAAATGGACAAAACAGATGCATAGTTATGGTAAGTACATAACTTTTACGTCTGATATCATTTTCATTCATTCCTCAACTGATGGGACAGAGTCCTCAGCTATGTGGATTTGGGTGCCCCAAATGGAAGGATATTCTGGAGTACCACAGAACCAAAGGCAGCCCTGTTTCTGGAAATCAAATCCAAATTGTAATGAGCAAGAAAAGTATGAGCATCGGACCAAGTGGCTGCAACACAAATGTCATCAATGGAAGCTCTAGACCAAAAGGTAGAAGTAGTAGCTATGGATCTAGTGTAATGAGCCTTAGGAGGTCTGGGGAAGTAAATACCTCTCTGACTGTACACAAATGATATGTAATTTGTTAACCACTTTGCTAATATAACTTTGGAAACCGGTTTTCCAAATTTGCTGGAGGCAATAGAAACAACTACTCTATTTTTCTGTGGTCTTTTGTTCTATGGAGATAAAAAGGAGCTGTCTATGCACATCTAAAAGATAAAGCATGTATTCACCCTTGTTGGAGAAGCTGGGCAAAACAACAGGTAAACGATGGCCTGGTGATGTTTGCTTCTGAGACTACTTTGGACAGAAAAGAAGGAATAGTTCAGAAGGTAACCCTATTTTTATGGAAAATCAAATAAGGAAATTTTAAGGACAGTGCTTGGAGTTCAGACACTTACTCTGATGAGATAACCGCCACTTGAAAGGCCATTTTCAAAGAAAGAAACTTCACGTCTGATTTGGCAGATGTCTCAAAGGGAATGGGAGTTGAACTTTGCAGTAAAAGTGTTGGATCCCAAGGGGGGGGGGTCTTTAACTGTAGGTCTAAACAAAAAAGTACCTTCAAGGAAAGCTTTACATAATTTAGATGAAGCCAGAGGAGAAGTTTGCTCTCCAGTATGATAATTCAAGATGGCTGCTGGCTGGACTTTGATGGAAGAAAACTTGCTCAGTCTTGAAAAACAGATGCTAGGAAATCCAAGACAGCAGGAATAGGAGCATTAAAGGGAGCCACATTTCTTTGATGGGCCCAACATGAAAACCTTTTCCATTTACTCTTGTAAATCTTCCAGATGGACGCTTTTTGGGATGACAGTCATACATGGTGAACTAGGGAGGTAAGCATAGGACAACTACAAAAAGAACTGGATAAACCATGTGGTTAATTTGAAACTTACGTCTGTATGCACCATTCCCATGGGATGAGAGATCAGCTCTGGACTGGCGTCCAGTGTCCAAGGTGGACACAGAAGATGAGACCAAAGGAAGGGAAACCACACTTTACAAGGCCCAAAGGGGGCAATGAGGACAACCTTGCTCTTCAACCAAACTGTTTTATGAAGAAATTTGGGGATAAAAGGAATGGGGGATAAGCATAACGAAGATAGGAGGGCCAAGCGTGGACTACAGCATCTCTCAGGGACTCCCCAGGAGGGGAGATCAGGGCAAAGAACCTGCTGTATTTGTTGTTATGGGGTGAAGCAAACAGCAAGGTTGACCCCATCTGTGGAAAATCCCCTCTGCCACTAAATGACTGAGAGACCACTTCTGAGGCATAAAAATAGACATGCTGAGTTTGTCTGCTAGTATGAAGGATTTACCAGGGATGTGCATTGCCATAAGAAAGCAGTTGGAAGGGATTACCCACTGCCACACTCCCACTGCTTCTCATCAAAAGGGGTATGACCGGGTTCCCACCTGTTTGTTGATGTGTCAAACCACAGACGTGTTGTCTGTTTGGAAAGCTCTCGTCCCCAGAGGAAGGGAGTCCTGAAAGACCTGCAATCTTAGGAGGACCACCCTCATCTCCAGGACACTGATGTGCAGACTGAACTCTACTGGGGACCACATGCCTTGGACCATTGCTCCCATGAAATGCCCCCAATCCCAATTGGGAGGCATCTGTGGTCACTGCAGCTACTGGGGGTGGAAACATAAAGGGACATACCTGACAAAGTTCACTGGACTGTACCACCAAAGCAGGTAATTTCTGCAAACCCAGGAGATTTTTATCAGTGAGGATAGTAGATGTTGAAAAATTGACCACTGAACAGCTAGAGTCTAATGAAGAACACACATATAAAACTGAGCCATTCTGACTAAGGTTATAGCTGCTGCCGTACATCCTAAAGCTTGAAGAATCAGTTGTGCTGGGGGAGAGGGATGAGAAAGAATCTGTGCCATTTGACATCTTATAGATTGCATTCTGTTTGAAGGAAGAAAGGTTAGTTGATTGGTGGTATCCAGGTGGCCAGCTATACACTCCAAGACTTTGACAGGAAGTAAATAAGACTTGGCATAGTTGATTGTAATGCCTAAAGAGAGGCAAAGTTGTAGCAAATCGTCCCTGGCCTTTTAAAAAGATGCCTGGTTGGGGTGGTAAGCATCCAGCTGTCTAGGTATGGAAACATTCTGTATCTGAACAGCCAGGTGATCTTCTACCACTACCACAAACTAGGTGAACACTCAGAGGGCCATGGTGAGACCAAAGGGCTCTGAACTGATAGTGACTGACCCTCAGCTGAAAGCACAGGCATCTTCAGGAGCATATGTTTATTTTGATGTGATATTACGCATCCTGAAGATCGACAAAGCACATCTAGCTGTCCTTTCATAAGAATGGCCTGAACCATGACCATCTGGAACATGGAGTTCTTTACAAACTGATTGTGTTTGCTGAGATCCAGAATTGGTCTCTGGTCCCCTGACTTTTTTGGCACTAAAAAGAACCCTCAGTGAGTTCCAAATCCGCTCTGGTGTGACCTCTTAGATGACTCATGTCCAGCAGCTTTTGAATTTCTAAGGCTGCTAAACTCCTGCTGACTGGGTGGAATGTCAGGGAATCTTTCCTTTTTGGTTGGCAGAATTTGCAAAAAGAGAATGAAATTGCCTATAGATATAATCCTTTGAAGTATCATTTGTGATTGATGCCCAGGCTTCTGGGTGCAAAGACAAGCGTTCCCCGACCACCTCCGGAGCAGAGCAGTCAGGCTACCCTTCAGGAATGCTGCAAGAGTTTGTTTGAGAAGGAATCTCAAAACCCTAATTTTTGTGGGCCTCCTGTGTCACGAGGGCAGCTTCTTAAAATGGGAATGTAGATCGATATGTATGTATGCCTTTAAGAAGCTTTCTAGGGGCTTGCACAAGTGTATAAATACTGAGCACATGCGAGCCTGATTGCCATTTTGTAGTAAGCTGTTGAGATGTAAGCATGTATGTCTGTGTAGTCTGTCAGTGTCCATTTATATTTTGCAATGCTGCTATCCTGATGTGTTTCTATGTAATTAGGCATATAAACGAACTGCTCCTCCTGTTTGTCATCTATACTAGAGAGGGGCGAGTGAATTAGTGCCAGAATGGGATCCAGATTCGAGACAAGAGAGGCACTCAGTTAAGATTGGAGGAATATACAGGAGTGAATCATCCCTACTGCATGTATAACTCGCAAAACTGGTCAGAAACGAATTTCAGGTATTAAAACTTGCTCAAATGATTTCTTATTTGCAAAATATGAAACAAGGCATTCAGAACACTCTAAACAAATTTCTAAGTAACAGAAATATCTGAGACTGTGACATACTAACAGAAATATTTGAAATAACTACGGAAAATGTTTGAAATAAAGTCCAAATCGTATAAAATGTATTAAACAAGGGAAACGAGCAAATAGTTTCGCTAACCACTACTTTTTTGCATTAATCAAAGTTATTACAGTTGTCTGAAGTAATATGAAGTGTTCGCATGTTTGTGCAGTATTACAGTACAGATATTCTGCAAAATATAGCCATTTCAAAGCATATTTCACAAAATACAGTATTTCGAAAAGTTTATTGTGCATTTGAATGTTATTACAGACACACATATTAGGTTATTCGATTGCAATTACAAGGGCCACATTATTACAGTGTGTTTGGGCAAAATTTGTTGGCATGGCAGATAAATTTCGAAAACCAGGTCCACTTGTGTTTGACAATAATACTGCAGACAACTGGAGAATGTTTGAGCAAGAGTACTATATTTTCATACAGGTTGTATTTTCTGATAAAGACGACCATACAAAGGCATTTATTCAGCTTAACTTAGCTGGGTCAGAAGCCATAGAAAGGGACCATTCATTTGTGTACACACCTGCTGTCTTTGCAGGAGAGAGGGAAAACTGTCATACAGTTGTACGGACCCTGAATGCTTAAAATGTAAATTTAGAGAAATGCATAACCCCCAAACGAATATTACAATGGAAAGGCACTTCTTTTGCACAAGGGTTCAAAAGTCTGTTGAAACTTTTGCACCATATATTACTGATTTGAGAAACAAAGCTAAAACATGCAGATTTGGTGATTTAAGGGATGAGATTATAAAAGACAGACTTGTGTGTAGTATTAACTTTGAATAAGGCCATTGAGATTTGTCAGCTATATAAGCTTACAGAAAAGCAGACAGATATGCTTACAAATGAGAGATGCATGCTTCCAGTATCTTCTAGTGCTCATGCTGATAGTATGCAGCACGTGGTTAAAAAGTCCTCAAACAATGCAGCAACTGTGAGCCCTGCAAAGTCACTGGTAGACCCTGAAACGGGTCCAAGCACATGGCAGCAACTGTGAGCCCTGCAAAAGTCACTGGTAGACCCTGAAGTTTTTAGCAAATTCGTTTATTGTTCAACTGTGTTAAAGAGCT
The DNA here is from genome assembly GCF_019279795.1 of Protopterus annectens. Classification (NCBI taxonomy): domain Eukaryota; kingdom Metazoa; phylum Chordata; order Ceratodontiformes; family Protopteridae; genus Protopterus; species Protopterus annectens. The sequence continues at coordinate 572,245,933 of NC_056747.1, forward strand.
AGCTCTAGCAGGAGTCTAAAGGGAAAAATGTTTAGCTTTTGGCAAACTGTGAGCCCTGCAAAAAGTCACTGGTAAAGGTTTTGTAAATCAAAAGGGACACATTCTTTTATTAAAAGAGAACATTCAAAGAGAAGTTGATCAATCAGAAAGTTATAACCCTACTTTTTATGTTGATGGTATGGTACCCTGTTCAATCAAAGCCTCATTTCAGGCTTTGTTACCCTGCACCAATAATGCTGCTATGCTCATCCCACACACAAGGGGAGAGACTACGAGACCTGGGGAACTGACACACTAGTAGGAGTCCTGATATAGCTAAGGCTATGGAGTGCATCATCAGTCAATACTTAGAGGCGGGCAGGGGGGAATCTCCAAACTCTGGACCCCATGCAGTTGGATTTGTGAAAAAGGTAGATCATACCTGTCAATCTGATAGACTTCTTTGTTCCATAAAAGGGGGAGCCTACACAGACCCGGAACTGAACTGACTCAGTCTGATGAGTCTGATATGTAAGGCTATGGAGTGCATCATCATGCATCTTAGAAATAAGGACAATTAGGGCTCCAAACTCTGATGGACATGCAGTTTGATGATTGGTAGGTAGATCATACTCTGTTTTTGATAGACTACTTCGAAGCCCCTATCACCAGAGCTGTGGATGAGGGCAAAGTAGTTCATACAGCCTACCTAGATCTTGCCAAGGCCTTTGACACCATCCCTCACTCAGGAATCATAGACAGGGGTTTATGCCTAGTTTAGTGAGTCTATGTCATAAGATGGGTTGCCAACTGGCTCACTGATAGAACCCACACTGTGAAAATAGCGGACAAATCTGACTACTGACCAGGTACAAGTGGTGTCCTACAGGGATCGGTCCTAGGTCCTCCTCTGTTTGGCATCTACTTCTCTGAAGTTCAAGCCAACACAAAGGGACTCTGGCTGACCAAGTTCGCAGATGACTGCAAACTGGGAGCCATTACTGGAGTCTCCAACTGATGTAGACATTCTACAAAAAGGCCTCACTGATACCAATGACTGGAGCCAGAAAGTACAGTTTTGTACCTACCATAAATGTAGATGTCCAATAGGTATGCATCTGCAGTCATAACATATGGGCTCTCCTGCCTCAGGCAGCCCTTCAGTCGGCCGGATTCCAAAGTCTGGGTCTGGCCTCGGCTGATGTCGCTCTTTCCCTGACGTCAGAGCGCCTGGGGTATAAAAGCATCAGCCGACGCCATTTTCCACAGTTTTTCTTGCCCCAGATGCCAGGTGCCCTCTAAGAAGGCTAAATTTGGATTAAATGTCAAAAAATTCCAAACATATTGCAAAAATATATACATATATATATATATATATATATATATATATATGCATACAAACAAATACACCATAACAGATTCCCCCAGCTAGCTAATGGAGGGGTAAGCACCCTAGGAATACCACAGAGGGGAAGGAGGGAGGGTAAACCTGACTGCAGATGCATACCTATCGGACATCTACATTTATGGTAGGTACAAAACTGTACTATGTCCTTCAAGGATGCATCTGCAGTCATAACATATGGGAAGAATACCATAGCCAATCTGGGGGTGGAGGTACTAAGAAAATGATGGTGCAGTTAAGATACCCTGCAGGACTGCTGTAGCAAAACCTGCTCTGGATCTGGAGTATAAAGGTAAATTGTAATGCTTGGCAAATGTATGCACGGAGCTCCATGTAGCAGCTTCTAAGATGTCCTTGGTAGCCACCCCTCTTAGGAAGGCTGTAGTGGTGGCTGTGGCTCTCGTGGAATGAGGCCTAATGTTTACAGGAACAGTCTTTCCATGAAAGGAGTAACAAAAGCAAATGCAATTTCCTATCCATTTTGAAATTGTCTGTTTGGAAATTGCTTTTCCTTGTGCCCCAGCAGCATATGCTACAAACAGTTGGTCAGTCTTTCTGTAACTTTTAGTTCTGTCCAAATAGTAGCGTAATTGTCTGTGTATATCCAGAGTGTGTAGAAGTTTCTCCCCTTTATTTTGTGGATTTGGGAAGAATGTAGGCAAGTGAATTGCTTGGTTCAAGGATACCCTAGATACCACCTTCGGCATAAAAGTAGGATTGGTTCTCAATGAAACTCTGTCTTGATGAAAAATAAGAAATGGCTGCACTGCCATTAAAGCTTGTAACTCAGATACTGTTCTTGCTGAAGTTATGGCCAGAAGGAATGCAGTTTTCCAAGTCAAAAACTGTAGATCCGCCGATGCTGCTGGTTCAAAGGGAGGAAGTGTTAGTTTCTCCAGCACAAAGTTAAGGTCCCAAGTCGGTAAAGGTGGTTTCCTTGGAGGATTGATGTTTTTGATTCCTCTGAGAAATTGTCTTAAGAGGGGATGCGAGAAGACAGGTGGATTTACATTGTATTCTGCTGAAATTGCTGAGGCATGTATCTTAATGGAGGAATAAGACAGGCCATTGTGGAACAATTCTGCTAAGTATTCCAGTATATGTGCCATGCTCATCACTGTCACATCTAGGCCTTTTGTTGTGTTCCAAATGAGAAATCTTTTCCATTTTGCTGAGTATGCCTTCCTTGTGGAAGGACGGCGAGCTTCCATAATAATGTCCTTTACTCTCTGGGATAAGCTATTCTGAGGAGGAGTCATGGTATTCTCCAGGCAGTTAGCTGCAAGATTTTCAGGTTGGGATGCAAGATCTTGAAGTTGTTCTGTGTCAGAAGAAGTGGCCATAGGGGGAGAGGCCAAGGTTTCGTCTGCAACATGCTCTTCAACAGTGGGTACCAGTGCTGCCTTGGCCAGTCTGGAGCTATCAGAATCACTCTTGGCTGTTCTGCCCTGATCTTCAGTAAAACCTTGGACAGTAATAGGAGTGGTGGGAAAGCATAGACTTTTCGAGCTTTCCAGCTGAAAGAAAGAGAGTCCACCTTCCATGCTTGTGGGTGGTATGTCCTTGAGCAAAAAGTCTCCAGTTGATGATTGTGGGGTGAGGCGAACAGGTCTATCTCCGGCCTTCCCCATGATTGTGTTATGAGTAAGAAGATGTCTGGGTGCAGCATCCATTCGTGTGCATCCATGGTAGTTCTGCTTAAGCTGTCTGCCAGTGTATTGTCTTTCCCTGGCACGAACTGGGACTATAGTTGTATATTGAGTTTCAAGCAAAGTTCCCATAGATTTATGGCCAGCCTGCATAGACCATAACCCTTGGATACATTTGTCCTCCATGTGTGCTCCCCAACCTCGGTCTGAGGCGTCCGTGGTGATGGTTTGGTTTGCTTTTGGTTTGTTGAAAGGCAACCCTCTGTTGGACTGGCATGCTTGAGCTCACCACAGGAATTCCTTTTGAAGACAAGGGATGAGTGGGATCAAAGTTTCTACGCTGTGACTGTGCTGAGTCCATACACTCCTTGGGTACCATTGCAATTTTCTCATATGCAGCCTGGCTTGTGGAATCAGAATTATGCAGGATGCCATGTAACCCAGGGCCTGCAGGATTTTCCTTGCAGTCAGCTGAGTTTGTCTTGTCAGATTCTTGAAGTAATCCGGAAGTTGTTTTTGTTTTTCTTCTGTGAGAAAGGACATTTGGGTGGTTGTGTCTAGATCTGCACCCAAAAAGGTTATTCTTTGGGATGGAACAAGTCTTGATTTTTGGATGTTGACTGTGTATCCCAAGGCCTGTAACAGGTGTATGGCATAGTTCAAGTCCTTTAACAAATTTTCCTTGTTGTCCGCTTGTATAAGGCAGTCGTCCAGATATGGGTAGATTTGAATCCCCTGAAGTCTGCAGTGTGCAATTACGGATGCCAGGCATTTCGTGAATACTCTGGGCGCAGTAGATAAGCCAAAGGGCAATGCTGAGAATTGATAATGCTCTGATCCTGCAAGAAATCTGAGGCGTCTTCTGCAAGTTTGTCGAATAGGGACATGCAGGTATGCCTCCTTGAGATCTAGAGTTACCAGCCAAGACTCCTTGCCCAGCATGGGAAGAAGCTGCTGTAGGGTCAGCATCTTGAATTTTGGTACTATGAGGAAAGTATTCAGTGCGGACAGGTCGAGAATAGGCCTCCATTGATTTTCTTTTCTTGGAACAAGGAATAATCTGGAATAAAATCCTTGGCCTTGTTCTGAAAGAGGTACCTTTTCTATGGCTTTCATTTGTATTAATTTGGTGATTTGCTTCAAATCCTCTGCCCTCTGATTTGGTGGCAGGTCTGGCATTCCTTTTCTTTTTGGCAATGTGTGGAAATGGAACCTGTATCCTTTGTCTATTATTTGCAGTGTCCATGAGTCCCTTGTAATATAATGCCAATTTTTTGAAAATAAAGAAAGCTTTCCGCCCAGTGGTGCTTCTAATTGAGCCCTGGTCGGCGGAGTCAAAGTAAAGTCATTGATTCTGTCCTGGTGTAGCAGTTGTTGTTGTTGTTCCTGCACTACCTCTCTGGTTGGGAGGCTGCCACTGACGGCCTCTGTAGGAGCCTCTAGTTTGCCCTCTACCTCTGGCACGCCTGTTCCTGCCTCTCTGGGACCTGTCTGTGTCCGGAAAGGACCAATTCTTAGTAGGCCAATTTCTGCTGAATCTCGGTGGTTGTACCTGCAGAAAGTCCTTGACTGTTTGCACAGATTTTTCCTTTTATTCAAACTTCTTTAAGACCTCCTGAGCCGTGGAACCAAATAATTTTTGTTTTTCCATTGGAGCATCCAGGAGCTTAGCTTTAACATGGTCCGGTAGAGATTGTTCCTTCAACCAGGCATGCCTACGTATAACTGCCCCCGTCATAGCTGACCTACATGAAGCTTCCAGTGCATCATAACCACACTGCAAAAAATGGTTGCTAACCTGCTGTGAGTTATGTACCAGATCCTGAAGTGATTTACGGTCAAGGGGTTCAGAGGAGGAAAGCTTCTTATACAATTCATCTAACAAATACTCTTGGTACTGAATCATATGAAACTGACAATTTAATGCCCTCATGGAAAGAGTTGCAGAAGTATATACTTTCTTTCCCCATCTCTCTAAAGCTCTAGACTCCCTTTCAGAAGGTACAGGATTTTTAGCAGTGGCAGCTGCAACCCCTATTGGGCCCTGGGAAATAGTTTCTGGGTCTGCAGTGTGGGCCTTGTACAGGTGTAGATGAGAATCCGGGACCCTGTAGTACCAATCAGGTTTAGCAGGAGCCGGAGGGAGAGAATCAGGGGCTGTACTAGCATCAGAGTACACATCATCAATAACATTCAAAACAGGAGGTATAGCTAAAGGCCTATGCTGAGGTAAATGTAAAAAGGTCCTTAATCTCTTTCTAGAATCAGAAAATTCCTGGCCCTGCCATTGAAAATGCTCTCTCATAGAGTGCAGTGTCTCACCAAAAGAAAACTCTTCAGGAGGGGAGGCCGAAGGAATAGATTCTTCAGCTTCAGAATCCTCGTAGGCCGAATAAGCCTCCTCCTGGTGGTTTGACAACACAGATCCATCCGTAGACTCATCTGAAGGGTGGGGGTCAGAGGGCTCAACCCTGTGCCTTTTGTCTGGTGGTGGTAGAGAGCCCCTGTCCGGGTGAGGTTGAGAACCTCTAATTAAAGAGATAAGATCCTCTGCTAGGCTGAGAATCTGAGAGCCAGTAGAAGGCCTCTGTGAGGTAGTCTTGGGAGGCAAAGCTTTAGCTAGTTTAGCAGCTTTAGCCCTAGAAAAGGCCTTAATGGACATGGATGCAGGGGGTCTGGCTGCCCCATGTGCAGGAGTAGACTTGTCTAAAGGAATGGTGTCGGACATGTCCTGGACACCGGTATCAGTAGGTAATTCAATAACCGACTCGGCCAGAGCCTCCGGGGCAGAGGTAGTCGGTAGAGTGGATTCGGTAATAGGAAGCACCGAGGACTCTGTTTCAGCCGAAACAGAGACACTCGTGGTAGGCCTGACCGTGGTTTCAGCCGAAACCGCGGGCCGCGAGGGTCGGTCCTTGTCCTTCCGTTTTTTAACCACATGCGAAGTCGGAGTCTCCGACGGCATCTTGTACGCAAAATTAGCCCCAAAAAATTCCTCTGCAAACTCCGACCGACGTCTAAGAGTTCGTCGGTTGAAGGAAGCACAGGCTGAGCAGGCTGAGACGTCGTGGTCTGGGCCTAAGCAAGGGAGGCAGTAAGAGTGGAAATCCTTATGAGGTATTTGTTTCCCACAAGTTAAACAATTATTTACTTTATCTGACATCGGCTGAGGCAAGAAAGAGTCCCCAACGAGGTACTTAGCTTTTTCGAAGTCTTCGGTAGCTGAATCACAGGAGCTGGCCGACCGGCACTTGTGAACTGCTTCTGCTTCGGGCGCCACGCGGCAAGAAAGACTGAGGAAAATGGCGTCAGCTGATGCTTTTATACCCCAGGCGCTCTGACGTCTGGGAAAGTGCGACATTAGCCGAGGCCAGGCCCAGACTTTGGAATCCGGCCGACCGAAGGGCTGCCTGAGGCAGGACAACCCATATGTTATGACTGCAGATGCATCCTTGAAGGACATCCATAGCCTTAAGCTCAATGCCAAAAAGTGCATCGTCATTTCCTTTGGGAAAAATTTGATGCCCATGAATAACCACATACGCTGTAGCCCAACAACAAAGGTGTGATAAGAGACCTGGGGACACAGGTTGACAGCAACCTCTCCTTTAATAAGCACATTGCCACTGTAGTCAGAAAGTCCTTCTATGTGGCACATTTCATTACAAAAGGTTTCTCATCCAGGAAGAAGGAAGTCATAATCCCTCTCTACTCGTCCCTCATTAGACCTGTTATAAAATACAATGTCCCATTTGTTATGTACCTCACTATACACCTACAACAACTGGAAAGGCCACAAAAATACTTCACTAAAAGGATCTTAGGCCTTAGACACATGTCCTGTACAAACGGACTCAAAAAATTACAGGTATACTCTGTCTCTTATCGCCTACTTAGAGGTGATCTCTGCTTGCCTACAAAGCCAGGTCTGACCCAGAGCTGCTAGATATGCTACACCTAAAGAAATCCAAATCCCTCCATGCCACACGCTCCAGGGACCTAAACCTCATTACCACAATAAACAGAACATGCTGAATGGACAGGTTCATAACCCAGTAACTTCCCATACTATGGAACAAACTTCCCATTCACATCAAGCAGAGCACTTCACTGGCCTCTAAGAGAAATTTTGACGAGTGGATGGGCAATAGGAAGTTCACTCCTGGGATCACTTCAGTGGCCTTGCTTGACAGGGGCACTGGGAACTAACTTTGGGCGGCATGATGCCAGGGAATCTTCTTGGGCTAGGCTTATATAGGCTCCAGGGCCGTTAGCCTACTACACACCTATGAACCAATGAACCTATGGTGTGTCAGTGCTTCAGGAAACAGTCAATGCAGTAGTTTATGGGCAAAGAATGAAGTATTTTATACTGTTCGGATAAATGGAAGACCCATAAAGCTCAAAGCTGACAAGTTCAAAGTGCAATGCTATGTCTGCAGAAACATTTGCTAGAGTATGTGCTGGTGAGAAGCTTGATTTGGCAAAGTGTGCGAAGCTTATTGCTTATGGTGGTGAAGAGATTCAAACTGAAGGCACAGTAGTTCTTTCATGTTGCTCTGCTGGGAGAAGCTACAACTTGTTACTTGATGTGGTCAAGAGGCACGTACAGTCACTATAAGGGCTCAGAGAGAGTTTGAAAATGGGACTATTTTCACTTAATACGGAAGTCCATCATGTTCGCTTAAAATACCACTGTTCTAATTTCGCCCAGTATATTTTCTCCACCTATGCCAACCTTTCTGATGACAAACTAGGGAAGCTCCCAGTCATGTACTCTATGAAGTTAGACCCAGATGTCAGCCCAGTTGTCAGGCCAACCCGGAAAGTTCCAGTAGCTATGCAGCACAGAGTCAAAGCAGAGTTAGATGAAATGGTGCAACAAGCTGTAATTTCTCCAGTTGATTAACTTACTGAATGGATATCTTCCATGGTGATAGCTCACAAGAAAAGCTCAGATGATATCAGAATATGTACTGATCCATGAGATTTGAACAAAGCTTTGAAAAGACCTCATCATCCAATGCGTACAGTTGAAGTTGCAGTACTGATGCCAAATGCCACTACTTTTTCTGTCTTGGATGCAAAGAGTTAATTTTGACAAAATTTGCTAGACAAGAAATCCTCATTGCTAACTACATTCAGTACGGCTTTCGGCAGGTACAGATTTTTAAGAATGTCACTTCGGATAAATTCTGCCAGTGAAGTCTTTCAGCATGCAATGGAGTAAATTTGCTTCTTGGTATCCATGCGCTATTACAGTAGACCATCTTCTAGTAGGAGGTAATGATGAAGCTGAGCATGACAGAAACCTCAAGAAAGTTCTGTAAAGAGCACATCAAGTGAATCATAAGCTGAATCCTCAGACGTGCAAGTTCAAGTCATGAGAAGTTACTTATATTGGTCATTTGTTTACCAATTCAGGCTTATTACCAGACCCTTCCAAGCAAGCTGCTATTCTTGAGATGCCAGATCCAGACAATGTTCAAGGCCTTCAACGCTTTCTTGGCATAGTTAACTATCTAGGCAAGTTCATTCCAGATTTGAGCCAATTAGCAGCTACGCTCAAAGAGCCAACATGTAAAGATGCATCCTGGTCATGGCTGGAACATCACTAAAGAGCATTTGATGTCCTGAAACGGAGAATTGCCAGTCCATTAACTCTCAGATACCAAGATGTTCACAAACCAGTTACTCTTTCCTGTGAAATTTCCTTGAAATTTGGTCTTGGTGCAGTCATTCTTCAAGAGGATCAACCTGTTGCCTATGCGTCCAGAATTCTAACCCAAACTGAAATGCAGTACGCTCAGATACAGAAAGAATTCTTGGCAACTGTGTTTGCATGTTTGACGTTCCATGATTATACTTATGATCGACCTATCCAGATTGAGACAGACTAACAACCTCTAGACACTATTATGAGAAAGCCTATCATACAGCTCCAGCTAGATTACAATGATGTTGAGACTGCAGAAGTACGATTTCAGTCTTGTCTACACAAAAGGTAAACTTCTTTATCTTGCTGATACTTTATCCAGATCACCCAGAAATACCACTTAACAACATGAGAATGAGCAGCTTGACTTTGAAGTCATGGAAGTGAGACATTTTTCTTCCATGTCTTGATGAGCTTAGAAATCACACAGCCTCAGATCCTGTTCTACAGAAGCTCAACCACTTTATCGATCAAGGATGGCTGTCTAAGCAATCTAGTTTACCTCAAGAAGTGCAACCTTATTTTCCTTACAGAGATGACATTTTGTCTGACAATGGTATTGTCATGAAAGGCACAAAAGTCATTGTTCCAAAGTACTTACAACCAGAGTATGTTGCTATCTTACATCGTGGCCACCCAGGAATGGATTCTATCAAAAAAAAAAAAAAAGGGAGAGAGGACTTGTATTTTGGCCTTCTATGTCACAAGACCTTGAGAAATTACTTTCATATTGTTCTATATGTAACAGCACAAAGCCACATCAACAGAAGAAACCAGGGAAGGTTTGGTCCATGAAGATAGGAGTAATCCTTCTGTGATTCCAGGATGGGAGTGAGGACAGCAAAAGACAGGGTGGTTCATAACCAAAAAAAAAAAACTCCCCTCTTGCAGAAGCAGTTGCCAGCATTCACCCCTAGAAGATCCTCAAGTTCCACACCAGCCCCAGCCTGAGAAAACCAGTGTTGAGGGGATGAAAGGAGGGGCTGGTTGACCACAGGACAGACAGGGGCACTGGGGTAGAAGACCAGAAAAGTATGAAGTGAGGAGTGTATGACAAAAAAACAAACATTTTTTAATATTTCTAAATTTTAGCAATCTTCATGCAGCCTAGGACCATCTGAGTTTCAGCAGTCTTGGGACTGGAGAGAATTCCACACAGGAAGCTATCTAAGACTCAGGGTTTACAGCTTGGAAACATTCCAAGTGCTGATTTGTCCCCAGAGCTGTAAATACAACTAATCTGTACCCAGACAGTCTGATATCAGTTACGATCAACTACCTGGCTATGAATACTTGATAGGAGTCAACACTTACGGCACCAGGATATCGGGTGAAGATGGAAAGCGCAGAGTGAAGAGACAGGTATTCTGTATTTTTGTGATTTTTTTTTTTTTTTTTTTTTTTTGAGAAATGCATTTCATTTTATTTTAGAATCACATGTGGGGTGTGGAGAAGTTCAGAAGAATATAATGCTCCACTATGTAGAATATAACAAGTCAAGACTAAAGGATTGGAAACCTCCTTATCAGTATGAATTTGAAGAGTGAAAGGAAGTGGGCAACATGGGGGAACTGCTGTATTAGAATGGGGAGAATTTTTTTAATCAATTACGGGAGATCTGTTAAAGCAACCTATAGGCAGCATACACTATTCATTATTCTGAACCTGTATTTATGTTACACTGAAGAAATGTAGCTGAGGTGCAGGTCACACTGTTTAGTATGACAGTATAAAATGTAATGAATGAGACACAGCACTAGAGAGGATGGGGAGGAGATATTTTTTTTATTATTCTGAGTCTGCAGATCAATTTTGCCAACAGTTATAATAGCTGCTAAAAGAACTACTATGCTGACTGATGTGGCTGCACAATCCAGAGTTAAAAGGAATACCACTGCACCTCAGTGATGAGTCCCCCACAGCATAAGATGTCTAACTACAGCTTTCATATTATCATCTCTGACATAATCAATGAGCACACACTTGGAATGGCTGTACATCAGTCATCAGAACTGACCCCTGAAATAAATCTACAGGTTTAGGACAGGGCTTAATAAAATCTTAGTAATGACAGCTACCCCATGCAAAATTGTCATCTGCTGGTAAACCAATGTGCTGCTGGTATAAGCATGCAAGTCAAAATAAAAATAAACTCAAGTATATCACAATGCATTGTCAATATCATAAACTTGTAAATATTTTTGCTAATGTTTACATGAGTTGCTTCCTTTTTTGCCATCTGCATGGCATACAGAATTACATTCCAGACTACAATCCTGACTACAATCCAGGGATCAACCGGTGGCCCAACATTGAAGAAGCCAGGACAGGGACAGGAGTGATGTGGCAGTGCCTGCTTGCCCCTTACTAAAGAAGCCAGGATAGGGACAGTAGTGACGAGGCACTGTCTGCTCTCCCCTTTCAGAGGACAGGGTTGAGTATGCATGCCTGGGGTGCACACTCCAAACTAGCTGTAACAGAAGATATTTTGGAGGTTGTTGTAGGGGAATCAATGCCTTCTGAGGGTTATTATCACAACTCACAGAAGCAACTAACAACCGCTACTAAGGCCTAGTGCACATGCCATTCAAGTGTTTATGGACAAGCACAGGGTAAATGTCAAGGCCATAAACAGAAAACCCAGATCTTTTTAGAATGCTTTTCTTTTATTTTTCATGCTTACTTCATTTTGTGGATTTTGCATTTCTTGCAAGCGCTGCCACATATACAAGACTAATGAAATTCAACATATGAGAAAATGGACTACTTGTTAGCAGTCATCTGTAGGCATCACTCAGCTGGTATGTAACACTTGTAGCAGACAGCAATGGTAGCAAAAAATACTACAAAGTTTTTATTCTAAGCATTTTTTCTGTGCCCTCTGTATCAGCTAGGCAGCAATTCTCAAACTACTGAGAAACTAGAAAATATCACTTACAACAATAACAGATAACTCTCTCATAAAAATGTAAAACATTGATATTTAACAATAAACACTTTTAATTTACCCCATAAATAAAATAAAAGCAAAAAACAAAACAAACATATCAATTTATCCAAGAAAAAATGCTGCTACAAAAGTAGTACAAGGCAGTTAAACGATTCTGCTCAACACTGGCTTAGATGCTGATGGTACCCAAGGATGGAGCCCATACTATGACACAAATAATCCAAGTACAGTGGACCAGGTGCCCAAAGCACAGGACAGGAAAAGAAGGGCTGCACAACCAACTATCTGCTCTGTCTTAGATGGATGAAGTAATATTCTTCACTGTTGGAAGCAATGTGGTTAAGGTCACATTGCTAAATAGCCTCAGGCACATAGGCATGTGGTTAGCTCGAATTATGGTGGCATGTTACAACTACAACATTTATGAAGACATTATAATGAAACCAGAGATGCATACATTTTAAATTCACATCCAGGACCAATCTGGTGAAACATGGCACATTTAAGGAAAAAAAAAAAAGCCAGCAGCATGTCACAGCTACCTAGAATTTAACTCTATTTTTCTCATTGCTTGGGCAAAACAGGAGGTTACCAAAAGGTACTCCTAACAAGAAATGGTAGAATGTATGTTGTGATATGGGAAGCTAATGCCAGGTGGGAAAGGAGACTGGATAGATCGCAAAGGTGCAGGAATAAACTAGGTAAAAGCTGAAGTAGTAGTTTCTACAGGAGTTTTACACACCGCTCAGTTAAACTCACATCACAGATTATGAAAAATGAGTACACTGAATATTCTACTTTGTGACATTATGTAATGAGAATGTGATATGCCTCAGCTGTGAAACATAGGTGTGAACATGACAATTATGAAAATAACATGTTAATTCTTACTTCATTGTTTAACAAGGCTTAATAAATTATTCATCAAAAAAAAAAAAAAAAAAAATGAAATGATTCAAAAAATGCTGAGTGGAGCTCTGTTTCACACTTTATAACATATTAATTCGCTGATTATTATTAGACAATTTAATCACCAATAATGGCATTTCCACTCTAAAAAGAAAAAGAGTGATGTACTTACCATAACTTGGCATCTGTGTTATCCTATGTCACTTCTCATCACTCTTGCGTCTTGGATCAGACATCGGAACAGAGCTGGCACCTTTACAGACAGCTTCTAGGCTCGAGCTCCTCCCACTCCCATGATCCCTTGCTGCCCTCTAATACCTCAGATTGAGTTTGCCCCAAGGTAGAAAGCAGCTAAAGAAGACTTTGACCATGAGAAAGGACAACTCCACATCCTCTAGATCCTACAGGACGGGGCATGGAGGGAGGGATAGTGATGAATAGTGACATAGGATAACACAGATGCCAAGTTATGGTAAGTACATAACTCTTTATCTGATGTTAGCTATGTCACTATTCCTCACTCTTGGGTCAGAGTCCCCAAGTACCCTAAATCCTGGGCCGCCTCATGTAAGGAGATGCCGAAGAACTGTGGAGCAGAAGGAAGCCCTGTTGCTGGAGACAATGTCAAGTTTGTAGTGACTAACAAAAGTGTGAGGAGAAAACCAAGTGGCTGCCGCACAAATATCATCTATGGAATGACGGGCAAGGTAGGCAGCTGACATAGCCATTGACCTAGTGGAATGAACTCTGATTGGCCCTGGTAAAGATAAACCTCTGGACGAATAAGCAAAGGAAATGCACATCGAAATCCAATGGGAGATAGTTAATTTAGATATTGCCTGACCCTTCCTGTTAAGAAAGAAAGCCATAAACAGCTGGTCAGACTTGCGGAAACTCTTTGTTCTAGTAGAAACCCAGTTGTCTATGCACATCTAGTGTATTCAGGAGATATTCCACTTTATAGTAGCAAAATTTGGGAAGAGGAATGGCAATCTGATTGACTGGTTCAGATTCACCTCTGTGGCAACCTTAGGCATGAAGGAAGGGTTAGTTCAAAAGGCCACTCTGTCTTTATGAAAAACTATGAAAGGCAGTTTGACAGGAAGAGCTTGCAACTCCGAAACCCTTTTAGCTGAGGTTATGGCTACTAGAAGAGCCATCTTCCATGATGAAAATTTGATATTACATGTAGCAGCAGGCTTAAATGGACTCTTGTGTGAGAGATTGCAGCAAAAAGGAAAGATCCCAAGGAGACGGATCCTTGACAGGAGGTCAGAGCAGAACTCCCCTTTTTAAAAAGGCTTTAAACAAGCAAGAGGAGAAGGCAGGTTCCTGACAAACATGGAAGTTGGAAACAGCTACCGACTGCACTTTGATAGTCAAGAAGCTAGCTCCATCCTGAAAAAGCAAAGACAAGAAGCAAGATACCAGTAATGGAAGCCGAAGCTGGATTGAAATTGTGCTGTTTAGCCCAAACAGAAAACCATTTCCACTTACTGGCGTAAATCTTTCTAGTGGAAGCCTTCTGAGAGGCCAGGATAATGTTCTTAACAGGAGAAGATAGCCTGGGCTGGTTCAGGATTACTGTAAGTGGACAAATCATGCCATCACAAGAAGCATCTGTAGGTTGGGAATCTGAAGCTGAGAAGGATGGGAAATTAGATCTAGAATAGGATGTAGTACCCAAGGGGGGTACTTCAAGTGAGACTGTAGAAGGGGAAATCACACTGCCGAGGTCAAAAGGGGGCAATGAGGATCAAGGTGGGCTTGAGATGATGTGCTTTTTGTAGATCTCTGGGAATGACTGGCAAGAGAAGATAGGCATAAAGGAGACCTGGGGGCCAATCGTGCACCAGAGCATCCCTGGGGAACATCCTGTTTGGGGGAATCAGGGCAAAATACCAGCTGCATATGTGGTTGAGAGGGGAAGCAAAGAGATCGCAGCTCGGCTGATCCCAGTGAAGGAAGATCTCTTTCGCCACGGATTCAAGGACCACTCGTGACAATTCAGAATTGCCCTGCTGAGTCTGTCCTCCAGCACGTTGGAATTCCCAAGAATATGCAGTGTAATGAGAAAGTGCCCCAAGGACATCTCCCATTCCCACACTCTCATGGCCTCGCAACAAAGCAGATATGAATGCGTACCCCCTTGCTTGTTGATGTACCACACAACAGTCATGTTGTCCATGTCAACTGCAATAGTAGCTGGAGGGAGGCAGTCTTGGAAGGTTTGCAACATGAGGAGAACTGCCCTCATCTCCAGGACACTGATATGCAGTTTGGTCTCTGCTTTGGATCATCTTTTCCTGAAAATTCCACCCCACTCCAAAAGGGAATAGTCTGTGGTCACTGTGGCACTGGGGGGGGGGGGACTGGTCTGCCTGTTAAGGAGGTAGGGAGAGTGGATCCATCAGAGGAGATGATGCCTGCACACTGGAGTGAGGTGGATTGGAGTCGTCAAAGGATGAATGAGGGAAGACCACTGAACTGCTAAAGTCCACTGCAGAACCCTCATGTAGAATGTGGCTAATGGCACGAGATAGATCGCTGTTGCCATGGACCCTAAGGCCCGGAGAACAAGGTGGGCCTGGGGATGAGAGACAGATCGAGAAGACATTGAACATCACATCTGATGAGGTGTACCCAGCAGAGAGGAAGTGCTGCAATCCCTGATACAGTGTCCAACTGAATCCCGATGAATTCTTGATTTTGGGATGGAACCAGGTTGGATTTGCGGAGATTCACTGTACTGGTTGAAAAGTTGGAGTAGGTACTGAGAGGCAGTGTCCAGATGATGCTGCGTGGGAGCTGTGAGGAGTTACTCGTGGAGATATGTAAACATCTGGAATCCCTGCAATCTCAGGTGAGCTGTGACCGCTGCCATGCCCTTAATGAATACCCGGGAAACTGTGGTGAGACCAAAGGTTAGGGTCCTAAACTGGTAGTGATTGACCCCTACTCAAAAGCAGAGATGTCTTCTGGAGTGCCTATTTTTATATGACAGTACGCATCCTGGAGACCTATGAGCACATCCAATTGCCCTTGTGCAACAGAGGCACGATGGACAGAGACAGTGACCATCCAGAACGGAGACTTCTTGACATACCGACTGAGGCTGCTGAGGTCCAGGATTGGATGCAGGTCCCTCATCTTCTTTGGCACCTAAAGAACTGAGAATAAGTTCCAGATTCTCGTTGTCCTAGGGGGACCTCTTGGATGGCTCTCTTTCGAAGAAGCTTGAGCACTTTTTCCTGAGCTAGCTCCTTCTGATGGGGTGGTGCATCATGGAGGTATCTCCTGACTGGAAGAGAAGACTGGGAAAAAGGAATAGAATAACCCCTGGAAATTATGTTTAGCACCCAACGACCTTTTGTAACACTTGCCCAGGCCAAAGAGTGCAGAGACAAAATGACCTTGACTACCTCCAGGGTAGGACAGTTGGGCAGCGCTTCAGGAGCACTGTTGGGGCTTCTCAGAGAAGGGTTTCCCTGATTTTGTGGATTCCCTCTGACCCTGAGGCGACATCTGCTGTTGAACCCTCTCCCCTGACTTCTGGAGGAGGGCTCATCTTGAGCGTCCTGGAAGGCAGATTGCAACTTGCAAAACCACATTTCCCTGGCCCCTCGCTGCATCTTGGAAAAGGAGTGTTGAGGGGGTGGAAAACCTGATTCCCACAGCTGACAAGGTCTTGTCTTCCTGCTCACTGTGAGCGAGAATCTCCTTGACCAAAGGGCCAAACAGGGTGGAACCATCAAAGGGGGCGTTGGTAAAAGATGCCTTAAAGGACTCCGCAAATCTGCAAAGGCACAGCCAGGCTTGACGCCGAATGTTGATGCCTGTCCTGGCCGCTCAAGAGGCTCCTTCCTTCACGCTGGCAATTGGCCTCCTCAATGAATTAGCCAGGGAAGAAAGTGTGGATATTTTGGGGGACTCCTTACTTAGTTCTGCAGCAGGCAGTATCTCAGAAAGGGATGTGGTAAGCTCCTTGACCAGGTCCCTCTGTAGTCAGGTGAAATGTGCTAGGTAGTTTAGCGCCCACAGACAATGTAGCTGAGGTGAAAACTTGCTTTCCATGCCTGTCAATCACCTGAGACTCATGGCTGCGGGATGGACAGACATGCTCTGTTCTGTCAGCTCTTTCTTGGTGGCAGCAGCTGCCACAATTGCATCGACTGGCACGCCTTTCGACCAGAACTGCTCATCAGTAGGGGGACTGAGAAATTTGTCCTCATATTTGGGAATGGGCTCCATAGTATCTGGCTCCTTCCATGCCCTGCTGGCAATAAGGTCTACACGTTTGTCTGAGGGGGTGATGGACCCAAGAAGTAGATGGGCTCATCCCGAAAGCCTTCAAAAAGACTGACCCCTTGGAGGACAGGGGGAGGTAAGGACAACTCTTAAGCCTAAGTATTTCCAAGATGCCCCCAAAGGAGACATCCTCAGATAGAGATTGGGGGAACCCTTCCTCTTCATTGAGGTCCTTATCCTTTGTGACTGACAAAGCAGGGGAGACCAAGTGTTTCCTCTTAGACAATCTCTTCTGGGGAACCTTCTCCAGGGGTGGCTCGGGGAGGATTTGGAAGAGAGAGGAGGACCCCGTGTGGGGCAGCTCCCACCTGAAGGCCAACTTGGGACAGCTGACCTGGGAAAGGATGAGTAGGGTCTGCTCAGAGGGGCTGGGATGGGCCCTGGAAGGCCAGGGAGGAAACTTCCTGGGAGGAAAAAGTCCTCTCTATGACCCAGAAAGAGAAAGGACTGGACGATGTCCTGTCAGCACTCCTGGCAGGAAGGCCCACCTGGGGAGAAGAACCAGAGCAGGCCAGAACCTCCAGGACTCTGGATAGTACCAGCCCCGAGCTGTCAAGGGTCAAAGCACTGAAGGGAAAGGACCCAGTCCAAGAAAACAGGTCTGGAACCCCCACTCAAGGACTCCGGGGCGACTGCTCAGGCCTGGGACTCCACCTGCTCAGTGAAGGCCGAGCAGCAGCAGTAGGAGGTAGGGACAGAAAGGTCCCCAGGGACGCCTGTCTCCCTCCCCTGTGTGATCCAGGGCCAGAAAGTCAGAAAGCATTCTGGTAAGACAAGGAGAGGTCAACGAGGGGGTAGGAGACGTCCCCCTAGCCGGATGGGCAGGGAACGCGAGAAGCCCCAACTCAATTGGAGCCTTGAGGAAGGACCTCATCATCCTGTCAATACTTGAATGGAGTAAACTCCTGGAGGACCTAGAGGAGGCCGAGGACCTAGCAGAGGATGGCCATCTAGATCCAGAGGACCAATCCCCTAAAGAATGACTTCTATGCTTGGAGACTGAAGGAAACTGTCCCAAGATAAAACCTGAGGGGGAATCCTCGATAACAATACTGGGATCAGACACTGATCCCAGATCCGACCTCCTCGTATCCAATAAAAAGATAGGATCAGAAAGCTTGGATCCCACGTCTCAGATCTAAGAAAGCAGGATCCTTGGCTGGTCCAGATCCAGCTGAATCCAAAGGCCTCAAACCAGAAACCCCGAATCTGGAGGTGGAATGTCATGACTCAGATCTGAAGGCCTCAGAGAGGAAACCCCGGATTCATGACAGTCATGGATCTTAGGATCCGAGGGCATCAGATCTGACCGAGTCGAGACTGGGGTCGGATTAGAGGCATTAAGATTCCACAGCCTCAAATTTTTGGCAGAAGATGATCCTGGAGGTGGGGGGTTCCCTTTTATGCTCTGATGGTCCAGACTTGGCAGAGGACTGAGCTAAGGGACCCCCTTGAGCCAACCCTTTCAAAAGGAGTTTGTTTCAATGCTCGACCAAAGCCCTGTGGTTGAATGTGGCTCAAATGTCACATTCAACCTCCTGGTAGTCTGCGCCCATCAATAAAGGCACTTCTTGTGCGAACTAGAAACAGGCATCTTCCGACCGCACAAGAAGCACCATTTGAAACAGACAGGCTTGTCGGACATAATGGGAAAAATAGAACAAATCTAAGGCACAAGCTAACTCTTGACTGGAGAGTCAAGCAGAGGTTAGTACCAGAAAAAACGCAGCTGAAAAACTACTACAGTAAACACAAAGAATAAAACTATTCCAAAAACTACATAACAACTACTCTAGGAAAAAACTATATCAACCACTGCTAGAAAAAGTGTGCCAAAAATGGAAAAGCCCAACAAGAGTTACGAAAAGGAAGGGGAGGGACTAAACTACTGAGACAGAAGAGAAGTCTAAGAATAACTAACTAAACACCAAGAAAAATCTAATAAAGAAGAAAAATTTTAAAAATAAGCTACTTATCCCTCAACAGCAGCCAAAGAAACCTATGTCTGTAGCTGATTGCATCAAATGAGATCTGAGGGTTAGAGGGCAGCAAGGGATCGTGGGAGTGGGAGGAGCTCAAGCATAGAAGCTGTCTGTAAAGTTGCCGTCTTGGATCCGATGTTGGATCCAAGACCCAGGAGTTGGGAATAGTGACATGGATAACATCAGATCTACAGATTAAAGTACCACTTCTTAAACTTCATGGGATTGGATTTGTGTGTGCCAGTGTTTATAGCCAAGATCCATGCCTGCAAACCTGGAAGACAATGACAGGCCAGCATCCAAGACCACTAAACAGGTAGTACATAAGAGGGTGTCTATTGCAGACCAACAAATCAGCACAGCTATACCATAGCAAGTGTATTTTTTGTAGGTAAAATCATTATGCACCTTGTTAGCACAGTAACAAGATAACCTGGGTGCCAGGTTTGACACAATGGCAGTATTAACCTGACGCTCACTACAGGCCTAGGTAGTGGGAGTTAAGGGGTCACTGACATGCATGAGCAAGAATACAGTTAAAAGTAAACTGCCTATAGTTAGAT
Source organism: Protopterus annectens (assembly GCF_019279795.1). Classification (NCBI taxonomy): domain Eukaryota; kingdom Metazoa; phylum Chordata; order Ceratodontiformes; family Protopteridae; genus Protopterus; species Protopterus annectens. The sequence continues at coordinate 572,265,394 of NC_056747.1, forward strand.
TCAGCATCACAGGGATTTAGGGGTATGCAGCATTATTAATCTCCACTAGGAGGGAATCAGTGGAGGGAGGGAATAACTATGAGTTTTCACTGAGTGACAAGTGGAGGGGAAAGGCACAGACTGAGAGCTAGTGAGTAGGGGAAGTAGCTAGGTCACATCAATCAGTAAGTACCTGGAAAGAGAATGGGATATTGTGTACTCAGATGCCAGGTATGAGGAAGGTGGATGTGAACTCTGCAAATTGACAGGAGGCAGGAGTCTACAGTCACTGATATAGCACTGGGACTCACTGCTGAATGGGAAGACGTGCAGAAAAATTACTGACAGGTGGGGAGAGATACTGTGGAGAAAGTTCCAATATCTACCAGGTCGCGGTTGGGGGGGGTTGGCTGCTTTAAGTCTCTAATAGACAGGTAAGGAGAATACTCCATGCAATGGCAGGCTAAGTGAAGGGTACCCATTATTGATTCAGAAAAGGCAGAAGGACTGTACTCAGGAAGTCTATGTAGTAGTCTAAGAAACAATCCTCTACTCAAAGAACAAGTCTAAGAACTCCAGGCTTCCAGACAGGACTTACACTATACAGCCTTGCTTAGTTGCAACCTTCAACTAATAGCTTTTTTTAAATAAAAGATAACTGTGTTGTACGCATAAGTTGGACATGCTCTGTCTAACTGAAACCACAAAACATTGCAAATAAACACTACTCATCATGGTTTCAGTAAAGCAGCAATGCAACTTTGTTGAAGGGGGGGGGGTCCATAACTCTCAATATACTACATATTTTTCTTTATATGCACTGCAACTTCGGAGGAGGGGCAAGGACGATATATTTAAAATTCCAAGATGGCAGCACTCTGAAGATTAGAGCTCTCCTAGTGTGAAAAAAAAGAGCTGTAAATAAGTAAAAGCTAACAATGTGGGTAAAATTCAGTTATTGACTAGTCACCATACTGCCTGGATGTTAGCAAAGAAGAAATCTGGGGAAAGTAAGAGAATCAGCTAGAAATAAAAAAAATATGGTTGGGAAGAGTGTAGCTGTTCAGCAAAAAGACATGCAGTTTCAGCTTTGGTTCAGGAGATGGTTTCACTGCAACTTAAAAGGAAAAAAACGAAAAGCATTCAGCTGTGTATAAAACAAGTGAGAAACTGGAGAATATATAAAGTCAAATGACAAAATGCTGGAAAATAGAAGAATCAAGTAACTATTCAAATGAGCTGAAAAATGCAGAAATTAGAGGCTACAATGAATGAAAGACTGGCTCAATATGACACTTCTCAAGAAGAACAGTTTCAAAAATAGTGGGAATTAGAAGACAGATCAAGTACAGAAAACCTAAGATTTTTCTGCAATACCAGAGAAACCGGAAATAATACACTGCATTTATTTTATGAAGTACAAACAACTGGGTTAGTATTCCATATCACAATTTAGTAACTAAAACAGCACACTTTATGTTTGAGCCAAAATTGGCAATTGGAAAAAAGCCAAGAACTACAGTAGTAAAAAGGCAGTCATAGTGGCAGAAAGAGCTGCTCCTGACAAAGCTGTGGCATGGCAGAAGGGAAAACATTAGCAAATGGTGACACCAGAATGTTTATGGAATCAATTATCCACTCTACAACAGCAGAAGAGAAGCAAGGTTATTTCTTGTGATCAGGGGGTGCCAAGTGGTAGTTGTGAGATGCAAGTTGCAATATACAGCTGCTTTTAGACTATTTTTTCTTGGAGAATCAGAGACCTTCTGGATGAAGAACAGGCCAAGGAGGAAATAAAAAAAGTCTACCCATCACGGAGTGTGCCAGAAAACTGAAGGGGACCTCTGCTTTTTTTCTTCTGATAACAGCAAAGGCCATAGATAGAAATTTTCTTTGAAGCAATGGAAAAGGTTTCACTGGCAAATGATTGAGTGAAAGAAAAAGTCCAGGAGATGACTAGGAATGTCAGGAGTAACTTGGACTTGAACAAGATACCAGTGTTGGGTGGCTGAGATGATGAGAAAGAAGTAATAAAACACAGCTCTACTGGAGAAAACCACTTTATAAAACGAATAACAATAGCAAAGCTTTCAGGCAAAAAAACCCTTCCTCAGTGCATTACAAGTTACAAAATCATTATGAATTTATACAAGGTCCCTGTCACATGACCAGCAGCCCATTGATCATATGACACACAAACAAAAAGAAATACAATACAATCTATAAAAATATATATAAAAAAAACATAAATAAATTTAAAAATAACTGTGAAATAACAATTTCATCTAAGTTTGGTATGTTGTAAACATTTAAGAACAGGTTTTAAAGTAATAACGTCATTAAGCCTTGGGGGGTGATCGGCTGCTAGCCTTATCATCCATTCATATTCCTTTAGTTCAAGCAAGTTATTGATATCACCACCACGGGGTGTTTGTTTGACAGTGTCAATAACTCTAAAAAAGAAACTATGGTTTACGCCATGTTCAGCTATGTGTTTATATAATGCATTAGTAACCACTGATCTCCTAATCTCGGACTTATGTTCCACTATTCTATCTTTTAGCTTTCTTGTAGTTTTTCCTATGTAGAATGATGGGCATTTTAAACAATTAGCCATATAGACAACCGAGACTGTGGTGCAAGAGGCTTTTAGGTTGAAAGAATATAATTTATTGGTTGTAGGATGCCTGAATTGGTGGCTGGATTCACCTAAAATATCAGGGCAACAAGAACAGTTCAGGCATTTAAAAGTCCCAGGGTTAGCGGCTATAGAAGGAGAATGAAAATTCAAATCCTTATAGCATAATTTTTGTTTTAAGGTCTTCATATTTCTATAAGAAAAATATGGTCTATCACCTAAAATTTTCTTAACATCCATACAAGCCATCAGGATCAACCAATTTTTCTGTATGACTTGTTTAATTAAATGAGTTCTAACATTAAAAGATGTAACAAATCTAATTTTGGCATCATGTTGCATATTCTCAGTTCTATTATTTCCTTCTAAATAAATCGGTTTAAGTGTAGTACCTCTATCCACTATAGCCTTGTTGTTAGCCTCAGTTAACAGTTTACTATCATATCCACTAGATACAAAATCTTTATACATGTCATTAAGTTGTGTATTAAACTGAGAATTTTCAGTATTTAATTTACTCACTCTACTACTCTACTGTGACAGGGACCTTGTATAAATTTAGAATGATTTTGTAACTTGTAATGCACTGAGGAAGGGTTTTTTTGCCTGAAAGCTTTGCTATTGTTATTCGTTTTATAAAGTGGTTTTCTCCAGTAGAGCTGTGTTTTATTACTTTTGTTCTCTTGGTTGTATCTACATGATGAGAAAGAAGACCAGCAATAATGTGAAAGCAGGAAATTAATAGAAGAGCTGTAAATTGTCATTTTCATAAGATGGCGTTTGGCCATGAGAATTGTGTTTCTGCAAAAAGTGGCAACAAAGACTGGAAGTTTCTTGACTGTGTTAAATTGGTGGGAGAAATTTCCACTTTAGCATTCATGTTTCGAAGGACAATGAAGGGGATGAAGACAACAGTAAAAAAATGTTTTTGTTCTTAGTAAAATGTGTAATATATGTGTTGCAGTAAACTGCATTCTACATTGTAAAACAGTTCTGCATATCATCTAGAAGTATTTTAAAAGTGAGATGGTGGGGAAGGAGTCTCACCAGTGACTGCTGTTCATGCTAGTAATATTATGTGACAAAGTACTTCTTGATTGTGATGTATCTGGAGTTTACACTGAAGCAAGATAAAAGCTGGATACGAGCAATATAATGCTTTGATCTCAGGCTGCTACAAGCAGCACCTACAGAGTTGTGATCATATTATATGTATATTAAAATAAAATAATTTACCTTGTTTTATACAAAGAGGTACAGATATACTGTTTCCAATTTACCCTGCAGATAAGGGATTTTTTTTCTTTAAGCAAGCAAGCTAGAAAATTAAAAGTATGAAAAATTATAGATCTCTGGTATTTCAAAAGAGCTACTTCTTGCATTTAGAAAGCCATTAACTTTTTCATCCACAAGTGCCAGCAGTTGCAGATGATATGTCTACACATGCAGACAATTCATCAAGAAACAAGTGAAAAATGTGTTTGAAAGCATTTGTATAGGAAATTCCTCTTTAAAAACTGACGTGGAAATTAACAAGCAGCTCAGTGAAAATAAATGAAAGCTGGATATTGAGAGATGGGAATACCTTCTCAACTGGTTATATTAAATATAACTGCGCACAGTTTACCGATTTAAGAAATAATGCAATGGCTACACTTAAGACTCAACATAAGCTACTCCCATCATACAGGACTCCACTGTATAACACACAAATGCCCCACTCACCAGACTGAAGAAGAAAAGACAGTTGCTTATCTGGAGCCAGGATCCACCAAGTTATACACTCACTCAAGTCACTACACCACAGTATGTTTTTGTCATAGTCCACATCATGTTACTGACCTGAGATGTAGTTCCTTGGACTACATGAAGACAGAGATTGCTGATCTTCCTGAATATGTGTCTCAGGTAGGTATGTACCTTGCATGAGATAATACGATCATGGGAGTTTACTAGGGTAATGGCCCTAGAGCTTTTTTAAGCCAAGCCATTCATGCCCCAATTTTCCCAAATAACATTACCCACAGGCTAGAACAGCTTTGTTATACATCTGTGCCTTAGGTCATCTACAAACTGCCCTGTCGACAATGGCCACAGATAACAGGCCAGGTGTAAATTTGTGAGTTCCCATCCACTGGTCCAAACTGCATTTGAAAAGGCTTAGGGAAGAGCTCTGTTTTACATGACTCAGCACAGATCCTCGTGGTGGCCAGCAGAGTAATCCAAGCTTCAGAGAGCTAAAAAAGCGACTTTACCTGATTTAAGTATATTTTTTGTGGCTTTCCACTTCTATTTATCTAGCAACTGTATTTCGCCTGCTTGCTGATACATTGTTATTGTTTTTCTGCATTTATTCTGTTATTGCACTTGAATTCTCAGTTTGTTACTTTTAAAATCTGTAATTGTTGCAAATTGTTTGTGTAGGCTGTGATAGCCGATTTATAGCATTTATAAGTGTCTACTGTATCTGTTTCTGCTTGTTTCTGAAAAAAAAAATATATATATATATCTCTTGTTTTCCCACCTTACTGAGCTAGAGTAGTCCAGTTTCAGAGCTTGCTGATCCCTGGACTTTGTTTGCAGTTCCTGTTACTGATTCTTTGCCTAATTTGGAAGAGAGAAAGTTCCCTTGCTTACCAGTGGGAGTGGGAAGCATTGAGCTGCCTGTTGGTCCAGTTTTGTGAGGTTTCAGCCAGTAACTTGTAGTCTATTGGTCGTTTTGGGCCAGTTCCTAGCTTCTTTCAGCCCCCTGATATAAAACACGCTAAACACGTTTTTTAGCTTGTACCTACTCAGCACAGATCCTCGTGGTGGCCAGCAGAGTAATCCAAGCTTCAGAGAGCTAAAAAAGCGACTTTACCTGATTCAAGTATAATTTTTGTGGCTTTCCACTTCTATTTATCTAGCAACTGCATTTCGCCTGCTTGCTGATACATTGTTATTGTTTTTCTGCATTTATTCTGTTATTGCACTTGATTTCTCAGTTTGTTACTTTTAAAATCTGTAATTGTTGCAAATTGTTTGTGTAGGCTGTGATAGCCGATTTATAGCATTTATAAGTGTCTACTGTATCTGTTTCTGCTTGTTTTCTGAAAAAAAAAAATATATATATATCTTGTTTTCCCGCCTTACTGAGCTACAGTAGTCCAGTTTCAGAGCTTGCTGATCCCTGGACTTTGTTTGCAGTTCCTGTTACTGATTCTTTGCCTAATTTGGAAGAGAGGAAGTTCCCTTGCTTACCAGTGGGAGTGGGAAGCATTGAGCTGCCTGTTGGTCCAGTTTTGTGAGGTTTCAGCCAGTAACTTGTAGTCTATTGGTCGTTTTGGGCCAGTTCCTAGCTTCTTTCAGCCCCCTGATATAAAACACGCTAAACACGCGTTTTTTAGCTTGTACCTACTCAGCACAGATCCTCGTGGTGGCCAGCAGAGTAATCCAAGCTTCAGAGAGCTAAAAAAGCGACTTTACCTGATTCAAGTATAATTTTTGTGGCTTTCCACTTCTATTTATCTAGCAACTGTATTTCGCCTGCTTGCTGATACATTGTTATTGTTTTTCTGCATTTATTCTGTTATTGCACTTGAATTCTCAGTTTGTTACTTTTAAAATCTGTAATTGTTGCAAATTGTTTGTGTAGGCTGTGATAGCCGATTTATAGCATTTATAAGTGTCTACTGTATCTGTTTCTGCTTGTTTCTGAAAAAAAAATATATATATATATATATATCTTGTTTTCCCGCCTTACTGAGCTAGAGTAGTCCAGTTTCAGAGCTTGCTGATCCCTGGACTTTGTTTGCAGTTCCTGTTACTGATTCTTTGCCTAATTTGGAAGAGAGGAAGTTCCCTTGCTTACCAGTGGGAGTGGGAAGCATTGAGCTGCCTGTTGGTCCAGTTTTGTGAGGTTTCAGCCAGTAACTTGTAGTCTATTGGTCGTTTTGGGCCAGTTCCTAGCTTCTTTCAGCCCCCTGATATAAAACACGCTAAACGCATTTTTTAGCTTGTACCTACTCAGCACAGATCCTCGTGGTGGCCAGCAGAGTAATCCAAGCTTCAGAGAGCTAAAAAAGTGACTTTACCTGATTTAAGTATATTTTTGTGGCTTTCCACTTCTATTTATCTAGCAACTGTATTTCGCCTGCTTGCTGATACATTGTTATTGTTTTTCTGCATTTATTCTGTTATTGCACTTGATTTCTCAGTTTGTTACTTTTAAAATCTGTAATTGTTGCAAATTGTTTGTGTAGGCTGTGATAGCCGATTTATAGCATTTATAAGTGTCTACTGTATCTGTTTCTGCTTGTTTTCTGAAAAAAAAAAAAAACAAAAAATATCTCTTGTTTTCCCACCTTACTGAGCTAGAGTAGTCCAGTTTCAGAGCTTGCTGATCCCTGGACTTTGTTTGCAGTTCCTGTTACTGATTCTTTGCCTAATTTGGAAGAGAGGAAGTTCCCTTGCTTACCAGTGGGAGTGGGAAGCATTGAGCTGCCTGTTGGTCCAGTTTTGTGAGGTTTCAGCCAGTAACTTGTAGTCTATTGGTCGTTTTGGGCCAGTTCCTAGCTTTTTTCAGCCCCCTGATATAAAACACGCTAAACGCTGCTTTTAGCTTGTACCTACTCAGCACAGATCCTCGTGGTGGGCAGCAGAGTAATCCAAGCTTCAGAGAGCTAAAAAAGCGACTTTACTTGATTTAAGTATATTTTTTGTGGCTTTCCACTTCTATTTATCTAGCAACTGTATTTCGCCTGCTTGCTGATACAATGCTATTGTTTTTCTGCATTTATTCTGTTATTGCACTTGATTTCTCAGTTTGTTACTTTTAAAATCTGTAATTGTTGCAAATTGTTTGTGTAGGCTGTGATAGCCGATTTATAGCATTTATAAGTGTCTACTGTATCTGTTTCTGCTTGTTTTCTGAAAAAAAAAAAAAAAATATCTCTTGTTTTCCCGCCTTACTGAGCTACAGTAGTCCAGTTTCAGAGCTTGCTGATCCCTGGACTTTGTTTGCAGTTCCTGTTACTGATTCTTTGCCTAATTTGGAAGAGAGGAAGTTCCCTTGCTTACCAGTGGGAGTGGGAAGCATTGAGCTGCCTGTTGGTCCAGTTTTGTGAGGTTTCAGCCAGTAACTTGTAGTCTATTGGTCGTTTTGGGCCAGTTCCTAGCTTCTTTCAGCCCCCTGATATAAAACACGCTAAATGCGCGTTTGCGCGGTTTAGCGCAATTTAGCACGGAGCTGCTACCGTTGCACACTAGGGCAGCGCCGGTTAAGCAGATTTAAACTATTAGGGCTACCTAAAGTCCACTCTTCAAATTTTCCCTTAAAACTACCTTCCTCGAACTATACTACTGATCTAATCAGCATATCCTATAACTAAAAAGATCATCTCTACCTGACTCTGAATAGACTATTCTTTATCTGTTAAACCTAGCACTTGCTCCTACAGTACTTATCACCTTGATACAGCACTCTTGTTATAGATAGTACCCCAAAAAGGCAAACCCCATTTCTCGGTCACCCACATCCCCCGGAATCTCTTTTAAAGTTTTTTTGTCTATTCCTTCTAGCATGGCAAGGGATCAGTTGCTAGTGTCCTCTCCTGCTTAGCTGGTGAACCTGGGAATATTGAGGCAATGTTACAATTGCCTCATGTACACAGACAACCCTCTCCTCCTCCCACAAAACACAAATACATGCGAGAGATGCAACTATACAGCCAAACTGGAGGCTGAGCTCTCTCAACATAGGACTGGCAAGACCAGACAGGAGGAGAAGGTTACCACACACACTATAGACCCAGTCTCACATAGTACCATCACAACCTCAAATCATACACATAAAACACATAAAGACATACTCGGAGGCTCTGATCAAAAATCTACCAAAACAGCAGAGGCCACCAAAGCAGACACCCAAACAACTACCACCTCAGAACACAACACCTGCAACACATAGACCTCATAGTCAGAGTGTCAAACAGTCACAGCCCTTAAGGCCAAACACAATGCCAGACACACTAGTCATTGGTGACTCCATAGTCAGACACACTGACGTCCCGCTCACCAGACTGAGTAAGGAGAGGGTTACAGTAAGCTGCCTGTCGGGAGCTAGAATCCGCCACATAACGCAAGCACTCAGGTCTCTCAACAGCAGGTACAAATACGACTCAGTCATTGTCCACGCTGGTGTAAACGACCTGAGACGTACCTCCTTGGACTACATGAAAAGAGACATTGAGGAGCTCTCTGATTATGTAGCCCAGGCAGGTATGACCCTGACCTTGAGCAGTATCCTACCTTCACCAAGAATGATGCCACAATACAGAGATAAGATGATCAGCTTCAACAATTGGCTTAAACTCTGGTGTCAGTCAAAGGGGATCCAAGGTCTGTCTGCCTGGGATGACATGCTGGACAAGCCACGCTGCTTCGCAAGGGACGGCTTGCACCTGTCACCCCTGGGATTTCGGATATTGGCAAAGGCTCTTGCCACCCCATAGTGCCTTTTTAGGCAAGGCTCAAATTCTAAACCTACCACCCTAGAACACAAAAATGGAAAAAAACTAAGGGTAATGCTGCTCAATGCCAGAAGTCTCAATCTCAAAATGCACGCACTCGAGGCCCTTCTCAGTATGGAGAACATCGATGTCTGTGCTGTGACAGAAACCTGGTTCAAGGCTCCTGAGAGCACCCCAGCACTATCAGATTTTACCTCATATCATGCGTTCCGGCCCCAAAATCCGGACAATACCAAGAAAGGAGGGGGGGTATCCATATTCATCAAGAACACCCACACCTCAAGATTGGTGGCAACGCACGATGCATCGGAGACCATCCAGGTGCAATTAACCATAGGCAAGACTGCTCTGCAAATTGTAGCATGTTACAGGCCACCCTCACAAACTCAGGAACCTCACATGGCTTTCCTGAAAACACTGGAGGGGATAAATGCATCTCCAAACACCATCATACTAGGTGACTTCAATTACCCTAATATAGACTGGGAACACTACTCAAGCCCAAACACCTTAGCCCAAAAGTTCCTGGAATTCATAAACTCAAACGCCATGGAACAATTGGTCACCATCCCCACAAGAGGAGAAAACATACTTGATCTCATTATCACGAACATGGGAGCACAATGTCCAACACCGGAAGTATACCCCTCACTGATGAGATCAGATCACAAACTAATCTCGCTGGAGGTCCTCATCCCACCCCCACCTGAAATAAAAAAGACCACAGTAAAGAACTTCTCGAAAGCAGACCTCACACTTCTAAAGACTAGTGTGGTCTCCTTTAAGGCCCCCGAGCCGGCGGAAAACAGTACCCAAGCCGCTGAATCACTTACAAATGCCTTCTACCAGCACCTACAGGACTGCATGGATAAGGCAATCCCAAGCAAAACAAAGACTCTTTGTACCAAAGGCAAGCGTCCAGTCTGGTGGACCCCAGCCATAAACAAACTCTACAACAAAAGGAGGAAGCTACTACAAGATAGAGCAAAATCATTAAAAGGTAAGACACCTTTAATCACTACAAGTAAAAAACTAAGAGCTCTCATAAAATCATCCAAAGCAAACTTTGAGAGAAAAATAGCTAAAGACTCAAAAGACAATCATAAGGCCTTCTTTAGCTATGTTAGAAACCTGGGAGGAAGCTCCCAGATATGCTCAGAACTAGTTCAAAATGATGTGAAGATTACTGATCCTACAGACATTGCCAACATACTGGCTGACAGGTTCAGTGCAAACTTCTCCCCTCCCCCAAAAGGAGAGATATCTATACCAAACGATTGCAGCCCCCAAACATCTCTAGCGCCCAAGTGAGAACTGCTCTCTCCAAAGCAAAAACACAGCATCCATGGGACCTGATGGTGTCCCCGGCTGTGTGCTCCACGAACTCAACGAGGAATTAAACCCACAGCTAGGACAGCTGTTTAATCATAGTCTCACCTCTGGATACGTACCCAGGAGTGGCGCACTGCGACAGTGGTCCCACTTCATAAAGGCGGTGCCTCCACCGACCCTGGAAATTACCGGCCCATTAGCTTGACAAGCCTTATCTGCAAAGCCATGGAGAGGATCATAATGGATCTCATAAATAAAGACATAGGGAATTTGCAGACTTTGGATCCAACCCAGTTTGGCTTTGTCAAAGGCAGATCATGCCTTTTAAACTTGGTTGACTTTTTCGAAACAGTCACCAAAGCCATTGATGAGGGAAAGGCAGTCCATACAGCCTACCTCGATCTGGCGAAAGCTTTCGATACAATACCCCACTCGGGTATCATTGAAAAACTCATCAGCTTAAATGTTAACCCATACATCACAAGATGGGTTGCAAACTGGCTGAGTGACAGAACCCACAGGGTCAGAGTTGCTGGCGCCATGTCAGACTCTAAGCCTGTCACAAGTGGTGTCCCACAGGGCTCAGTCCTGGGCCCACTCTTGTTTGGCATCTACTTTTCCGAAGTACAAGCAAACACAGGAGGGTTATGGCTGACAAAGTTTGCAGATGACTGCAAACTGGGCGCCGTAGTCGAAAACACATCTGACACAGATATCCTTCAGAAGGGTCTCACAGAAACGGACAACTGGTGCCAGAGCCATGGCCTAAAGTTAAATGCCAAAAAATGCATAGTCATACCCTTCGGGAAAAACAAGGTTACCCCTAGCTACCATATAGGTGGCAATCCACTGAGCACAGAAGAAGTTATTAGGGACCTGGGGACCCATTCGACACCCATGTAGCCAAAGTAGTTAGGAAGACCTTCTACATTGCCCACCTTATCATGAAGGGATTCACATCTAGATCAAGGGAGGTCATAGTTTCCCTATACTCATCACTCATCAGACCAATGATTGAGTACAATGCCCTATTCGGAATGTATCTGACCCGACAATTGCAGCAGCTGGAGAGGCCACAAAAGTTCCTCACCAAAAGGATAAAGGGTCTCAAAAATCTGTCCTATGCTGCCCGACTGAAAGAACTTCAGCTCTATTCAGTCGCCACGCTTGCTCAGAGGTGACCTGTGCCTGACATACAAGGCCATGTCAAACCCAGATTTGATGAATATGCTTCACCTCAATAAATCTAGATCCATCAGAGCCACAAGGGCGGGAGACTTAAACCTCGACACGGCTATTAATAGGACGTGCTGGAGGGATAGATTCATCACCCAAAGACTCCCTATGCTGTGGAACAAAATCCCGGTATATGTGAGGCAGAGCACCTCGCTGGACTTGTTCAAGAGAAATCTTGACCAATGGATGGGAGATCGCAGATATACCCCAGGGATTACCTCAGTGTCACTGCTCGACAGAGGCACAGCAAAATAATGGGTATAGTTCCCCATATTAAAGGGGTGGCGTAAGCCACAAAACTATGGGCTAGGCTTGTAAATGCCCTCGGGCAGATAGCCTAGTATAAACCTATGAACCTATGAATGGAGAGTCAGTTTCAGACAAGAGGTAATCTCTGAGATGCATACCTGTCCCGCCAACACATTTTGTTTATGTCATAGATGAGGTTTAGATGCCTAGATTAGGTAATTCTAGTTCTGTTTGTTTTGTGAATGTGTAGCAGATCCATCAGGGCTTTATCGGAGAAGGCCTTAAAACTGTATTGTGAAATTTATAGGCAAGTTCTAGGCTAGCTCCCCTTGTAAACTATTTTAAGCCTAGCCAATTTCCCCAAATGTAAGAATCAAACCCTGTACCTTGTACTTTCTCTCTCTTTTATTTTGACCCTATTTTTAAACTCCACTTTCATTTTTTCCCACTCACTAACTATAATGTGTAAAGAAATGTCTATCTTCCCTAATAACTCTCAAATAATTACTACTACACAATTCCTTAAATTCCTCTGTTTTTTAACATGTAGGTGGGAAAGAGCCAGTGTCCCATTTGTACTTCATTATCTGGCATTTTTACCTTACCTGTTATTAGTGCATGATCTGAGATAGTTATTGTATGTATGTCAAAGTTTTCAATTAAATACACATGTTCCTTTGAATTACAATTTCTGTTTCGTCTCGCCCAGTTATTTTACCTTGAAGAATATGTAAATTCTTGCAGAGTTACTACTAGTCTTCCATTCCAAATAAAATGTCTTCAAAAATATACCCATTTTTTTTTTTTTTTTTTAAATATTCTTCCCTTCTAGGTCATCCAGATACATTCTCACTGTTGCAAATCAAGTTCCAGTCCCCACCTATAAGTAATATTCTCTGTTGAAAGCTGATTATTTTTCCAAAATGTTCTTAAGCACCATAATAGCAGTTTTAGGTAGAACACAAAACATGCCAGTGCAGTCCTCCTCCCTTGCTAGTAGTTCCTTACTTCCCAAATCCACCATTACTATTTTTTGCCTCTTTTACCACTACTGGAGTTCCTCTAATAAGTAGTATAACTATTCCCCCTTTTTCTTTGCCCCTGCTACTTTGACAGACATCCTCCTGAAGTCCTTTCTTTATCAAATTCATATGCTCATTTCTTTGAGTGCGTTTCCTGTAGCACTGCTATTTCTGCTCTTCATTTCATACGATAATTCAATAGTCTTTCCTTTTTGACTATACCTCTGACGTCATTCACATTCCAAAACATGTTTAGTATAGCCATTATGATAAAAAGTTATTCTTCCCACCTATTATATATGACAGCTTTCTAAAAATGTATATTTCCAGCTTTTGTTGTTAAATGCACCCACTAATGTTTGACAGGTTGATCTTTTCTACAGTCGTTTCTTGTAATCTCCATTTGGACCAATGTCACATTTTTATAAGACTTTTTGTCTTAATGAAAACTTTCAAAAACACTACCAGAACACCCCATAACATATTAACTTAAAACAAACACACACACAACTATTTACATATTCAAAAATCAAGTTCAACTCTACTAATAGGAACAACTGTCCAAATCGACAGCTGCACACACAGACAAAACCTAACCTAAAATTATGGTTCTCCATGATAAGATGCATGTTACAGCCTGTGCTCCTACTAAAACTAATTGTGGTCTGTTCTTGTCTTATCTTTATTCCCCTCCCAGATGTGAAACAATTTGTATGTTTTCAGAAAACATCAACTCTTAGCCTTAAGAAAAGTGTATTGGCCATCTTTAAATACAATTAAATTATACACCGTTCTAGTAAATACATTAAAGTACTTAGTTACCAGAAAAGCTGCAATTATTCACTTCGAATAATCTCAAGCTATTTTTTTTTTTTTTGCTGAATTGCTCGTTCTTGTATCTTTTAATTTTATGTTTTTCTAAGTAAACAATGTCCAGACCTTTTGATTTACTGCCTTCCCCTTTAATCAGCTTGTTTTCACGGAAACATAAGATCAAAATATAGAGCTGCCCTCAGCTCTAGTTGCCTCAACTAGCACTGAACATGTATTTTCTTAAGGAAAATTATATATTACATTGCAGACTCACATTTAAAAAAAAAAACACACAAAAAAATCATCATTAGCTTAACCAAGGCCATTAATCCAGACATTTCCTTACACCAAAGTAAAATAAAACATTTCAAATCTACATATATATTACAGTTTGTGCAATTGTATACCCCACCTCCCACCCCAGCAGCCCAAGTTTATAACCTGTTGAATTATTTATTTTATTTTTATTTTACATTTGTTAACTGAGAGAGTCCAATTGGATACAGGTCCATTTTCAGCACAGGCATGGGGAGAAAAAGTTCCAATTACATTCATTTTTACCATTAAAAGCCATTACTTGTGACAATAATTACAGGCAGACTAACATTGTGAAACTAAGTGACACATATTGCATACACTCGAGTAAATATGAGAGCAACAAGTAAGACAGTGTAAACACATTCATAACTATGGGGAGCAATACATGGAATTCATTACAGTAGCCACTAGACAAATGGATGAACAGTTAGTAATGCTCTCTTAACATGCCAGAAAACATTTCCTATTCTGTAGTACTATTAGGACTACGGGTAGGCTGAGAAGGTAACATATTTTAGTGTGGTGCAGAGAGATTAGGTACAAACTAGAGTGTAATCCAGGGTGGGACAGGAAGAAAGCCTGTCTCACCTTTGACTTAAACATGCTTTTTTCAGCCTTTCCTTTCTTTTACATTGTAATGCCTACATTCCTTAAAACTAATAAACAGAGGGAAAAAAACACCTGCTTACTTTACTATCTTTATCACATACAATCACTGAAAATATTTTACTATATCACATGCAATATATCACATACAATTTATATCATAAAATGTTTTATATAAATACTGTTAACAAAAAATGTTTTACTTACAGTTACTTTCCCCCCTCTCTCCCTCTTTTTCTTTATTTTATAGTGTCCTGTAACATGAAATGGGGCACATGACTGTCAGTCCCCAAACAAGTTTAACAAAGTTAAAAAAACTCAATCTTTCTTAGCCACTATTTCTTGTAAAGCCACATTTCACAAAGTAAATTGATAGATTACAGTCAAACATTTATTCAATAATTTCAGTGTTGCTGGTCTTCCTGCTAAACCCCATCTCCCAATCTCAAGACTCCAGTTCAAGTACAAAGTGCTGCCGATTTTTCTGTTCAATTCCTCTGCTTTTTACTCTCTCTCTCCAGCATTTTTCTTTGGAACACTGGAAATGTTTCACTGGCAAAATCTCTCCATAAGCCTTACTATCACAAGACTGAGAAGCAGAGTCTTCTTCTGTTTGATGGCTCACCCATTGTTGGACAACTTTTTGTAGTTCCCCCTTAGTCTGTTCTGCATCAAAAAAATGATGTTGATCCTCCAGGAAAAAAATATTCTGAAGGCAGCTGGATATAGCACATTGAATCTCGCACCTGCCTCTCAAACTCCTTGACTGCAGACAAATGTGCTTCTCTTTTGCCTGGTATACACTGAATAATCATGTCCCACACACTGTTTCCAGTTTTTTTTAATATTCTGCCCTTCTGCCACATTTTTGACAGAATCAACGCTTTCTCCTAGTTTTATTGCATCTTTAATAATACAAGCCTTGGCTGCTTTCTCATGACCAAGTTTGGAGAGTACAAACAATGTGCCCTTTCAATTGATAAAATTATGTTGTGGGATAAAAGTTACTTATTTGTGCTTTCATAAAGTTAATGCAGTCTGTTCCCTACGGTTTCTCTGGTACAGCAGAATATCTCAGGTTCTCTCTGCATGTTCTGTCCTCTAACTCTACCATTTTTTGAAATGGCTCTTGAGCAGTCTTATACTCGGCCAGCCTTTACTTCATTTTGACGTCTGATTTTTGCATTTTTATCAGTTCATCTGAATAGCTGTTTAAAGCTTCTTTGATTTTTTTCATCTTTTTATTTCAGTTGATATACTCCCTTAATATTTAATTTATTTTAATCAACTCTGAGCACATCTGACTTTTTCTCTAAATTACTGGAAGCAATCTCTTCTACTGAAGCTGGAGCATGAGCTGCTTCTTGCTGAACAGCTGCAGGATTGCTCCCAGACAGTGTTTTCTCTCCACCTTTTCTGGCTGATTTTCTTTCAGGTTCTCCGCATTTCTTCTTTGCTAGCATCCAGGCAGAGTACTTAATAGGCAGTAACTGACTTTTCCTCATACTGA
Source organism: Protopterus annectens (assembly GCF_019279795.1). NCBI lineage: Eukaryota > Metazoa > Chordata > Ceratodontiformes > Protopteridae > Protopterus > Protopterus annectens. Next base: position 572,281,606 of record NC_056747.1, read on the forward strand.
CAATACCACTGTCTGTTTCTCGGTTTCTTTTTTCACAATGGGAGAGCTGAAATTAAGCTGTTGATCAGTATGCAGCCATCTTTGATGCCCCCCCCAAGCATATCAGAATTTTGGTAGAAATAAATTGCTTTTATATTATCTTATCGCAAGCCGAGTTCGTCGAAAACCTAATGATAGTCATTAAAATGTCGATCTACGAAAAGAGCGAAAGCTTTTAATATCGAAACTGAACATTTTGAAATGTTATGGTTGGCCACTTCGCAATCCATGCTGTAGAGAATGTAATTGATAGATATTCATGTGACACACTGTGTAAATGTAAAAATCTAAAATGAACACCTGTGTAATTAAATGGTTATTCCTTACCATACTAAGCTGTATATACAGCGAAAAGGAAAGCATTCAATTCTGTACAACCCGTGTGTAAAAAATGAAAATACGCGAGTAAAACCAACGTGAAAATGTTACTGGTGCGTTCATGTCATACGCAAATCAGCTACACTTTCAAAAGCATAGCGGTGGCAGTCACAAACTCTACAGGGGTGTATTCTGACCATTTCTCTAACACAGTTTGCATCCTGTACTGTCTCTCAATTGTTTTCCTTTTCTTCGGTGAAGTTACAGAGCCTGCCATAAGTTGTAAACGATCTTAATTTACTCTATTTTGTTTCCTAACCAAAACATGCAGGACAGCAGATATATCACATATATGTTTGCCTAATTTCACATGCTTGTGCCAGCCTTCCACGTGGTTCTGTGTCCTAGGTAATGCTAGTGCATTCAAAGCAGACACATTCTAAAAATTCAATTGGGAAAACAGGAGGGAACTTTGAACATGATGTCGCTCTGGTGTGCACCTTCCTAGGATGCCAGAATACATACACTTCAGTAAAATATGACAGCAGATCCTTCCCTTCAGGTGGGTAGGTTTCACATATTTTCTGGAAAGTGGGAATTACTTCAGTTTCAGGAAGAAATGCTAGAGCAACCAGTTGTTTCACTGACAATTGGAATATTACACATGTTCCATATAGACTAGCCAGACCAAGACTCTGCACTTTTCGCCAAATAGCCTGGCCAAAGTGGAATAAACATCCCTTACTGGTAACGTTACTGAAACTGTTGTGAACACTTTTAATGGCTGCCACCTCAAAATCAGTTAGTATGTATTGGACGGTAGGTTCAAAATTGTGCAACGATAATAGACTAAATACACACTCCTATAGAGAGTTATAAGCTTTATATGACTTTTTGGTTATGAGGCAATAAATGAGAGGTGCACATTTGCTGTTATCTCCATATGTGATGAAAGCATGCACAGTATATAACTGCCGGCAAAATTGTGCCTTTGTTAAATAAATACCGTCCATGAGCCACATAGTACTATTACACAAATCCTGTAGATTTTCCTGAGTGGTAAACACTAAGACGTGTATTGGTGTGTAGGTCCACCATTCGTTTCTGAACTAATGCACCTTGTTTCAAGCTATATTCTGTTACGTCTACTACGTTCAAAGAAATGTTTACAGTAGGGTATGATAACATCTTTCTACGACTCACTCGATTCACCTGCTGCAGCATAGACCATCTCGTTGGCAGGTGGACAATACTTTCCAAGGAAGTACTTGCTACCACGTTATCTACAACTACCGTTGGGATGTTTCTACAAAGTCAAGCTGTGTCCTTTAAAGTACGACACGTTGTATACCTTTCTACTTCAATAGGATCTGGTGCATGCTGGTGAGGGATGGACTTTAATAACGGTTCACCATCTGCAACAGTGATAGTAACAGCCCTACCTTTAAATTTATTTACTAGCTTAAACCTGCAACACCAGTAATGTTTACATTTTAAGGTTCTTTCTAAATTATACAGATAACCATCTATATGCAACATCTTCCGATTTCTTTGTGATGTAATAGTGTCATAAATGTTACCTAGGATTCCAGTACAGGACTGTGAAGTGTTAGCCATGGTTGTAATGCCTATGCGGTGTAACGCACACAGTGACTTGTACTAGTTTGCTACTTAGAGGTTATACGTGTTACTTCCGGGTAAAACTTTCTTTGGAAATATAGTAAACAAGCTGAATATATGTATAACCTACAGGTCTTCCTGCATATTTTTCTGTGAAGAATAAATCAACTGTTAATTGGCTATATTAAATTAGTTTTTTAGGAGCAACTGATGGGACATGGCTTCTGTGTATTATAGCATGTATTCCCCGAGTTCAGTGTGGGCTGACTATAACATTTCGACATGTCTTTTTGTGATATATTCAGCTTTCGCTCTTTTCGTAGATCAACATTTTGGTGCCAATCATTAGGTTTTTGATGAACTCAGCTTGCGATAAGATAATATAGACAAGCAAAAAATATTATTTATGGGTGGAGACTGGAACCTGATTTGCAATAGTGAATGTGTATTAGGGAGACCTAGAACAGAAAATTTAACAAAATAGGGTAGATTTCTGAAGAAATATATGAAAATATTTGGAATGGAAACTGTGAATTTACTATCAGGAATCTAGACTGAACATACACATTCCCAAACATACAATAACTAGGCTAGACTGGAGAGAAATGGCATTTCGTAAGAGCATGGATACATAACTGATACACATCCAATAACTATTTCATATCATGTACCAAAAAAGACTAAAATAAAAGATGCAGGACAATTAAGTAAAAATGAGATGCTGGTGCTCTCCTACTTATTTTTTAAACAGAGAGTAACTTAAGGAAGGAATTGGTAGTAGAAATGATTCAAGAGTTATTAGAAAAGCCAAAGGATTCTTCCCAATGGATAGCAAGGGAGTGGGATACAATGAAAATGGAATTTAAAAACATGGTAGAAATAAGAGAAAGAGATATGGGGAAGTGAAGTCAATAGGTACTCCTTACAAGGATTGGTAAACAGCAAAGTATTGCACAGGAAGGGGAATCTCACAGAACAAGAAGAGGAGTAATTATCGAGTGCTATAGGGGAAATAAAGGAGTATATGGATAATATGCATCAGTTTAGAAAGGTTGCTGTTAACAGCTCCAAAGTTCAAACAGTGTTTGCACAATGAATTAGGCAATAGCAGAAATTATTGTTGCCAGACTTAAGGAGCATATGGCAAGAAAACTAACCAGAGATCCTATAAAGGTACACTTCAGAAATTCTATGAAAATGTATATAAAGCAGAGGAATAGGAAAACCAAAAAGGTATAAATAGAAATAAATACTTACTGAAGACTTATGGAAAACTTAACTATGCCAAGGTTAGAGGAAGGTAAAGCTCAAAAATTAATAGAAAAACCAAAAAGGTATAAATAGAAATAAATACTTACTGAAGACTTATGGAAAACTTAACTATGCCAAGGTTAGAGGAAGGTAAAGCTCAAAAATTAATAGAAAAGACAGAGGGGGTACAATAATAAATGTGACATATAAATCAACAGGAACATATGATATTCCAGTGAAAAATTGGAAGCTAGAAGAAAGTGACAGACCTGGAAGGTTTTGTTTAACCATATTGTAACAGGAGAGACGGTACCTGCGTCTTAGAAGAAAGCCGTGGTGGTTGCATTAAGCAAAGAGGGTAAAGTCCCCTCAGAACCAGCTTCATCAATTCAATTTTACACTTTAATTATAAAGTGTTTATGTCTACACTAGCTAAGAGAATGGCAAAGGGTTTGCCAAAATTGATAGATATGGGTAAATATAGTTTTGTGGAAGGAAGGCAAACATTTGCCAATATTAATACAGCAATAATGATCCAGGCGGAGGTAGAGTGTAAGATTTAGAGAAAGGGTTCCCTGACAGAATAACAGGTTAGTTAGGAAGACATACGAAGGGTCAGAGGCAAGAATGAAGGTGGGAATGTGCCTCTCAGAGGATCTGTATTTGAATAGAAGAACCAGGCATGGGTGTCCTCTTTCCCCTTTGTTAATCACTTTATGCTTAGAGAAATTGGCAAAGAAAATAATGAACTCACAAATTCAAGGAAATAACTGCTATGGGAATCAAGAAATCTTAGCTGTATTCACAGAGGATATTATTATGTACTTGATAAAACCAGAAAAGGATATATTTTAGTTGAATATTGAGACTGTTTCAGGTCTTCTCAGGACTTAAAATAAATGAAGATAACATAAAGGCTATATAGCAACTTTGTGCTCACACATGAATTTGTTCAGCAATACCCATATCCATTGGGACATGACAAGATGAATTGTTTAGATGTATGAATAAGAAAGGATTTTATTATGGCTGCTAAGCAGACATGGGAAGTGACTAAAACAAAAGATTCTACAAGAATTGAGAGGTTAAAAGCTATTTATTATGGATATTGAAAGCAAGATACAAGCAGTGAAAATGTTTCGATTCCCTTTAGTTTTATATACAGAACAGGCACATTTTTAATCAACCAGAATGGAAGTTGTGGTCAATTAATAATAAAGGGTTGAAGGAATTTATTTGTGATGCGAAGAGGGCAAGAGTTAAGTGTGCAAGTTGTTTCTCTCCACAGAACAAGGTGGTTAAGGACTGCCTAATTTGAAGGGATACTTCAGAGTTATGCAGTTAAGGCTCATATACATAACAAAAGCAGAAGGTTACAAATCAAGTGGAAAGGTAGCTTGATGAAAATAGGGTGGGGGCATACCTCTCAATCTGGACAAAACCATAAATAATGGGGGGACAAAGGCCAAAAAGTAGGGACACTTTTTATATACTTCTCTTACAAACTTAAAAAGTTGACAGAATAACAGACTTTGGATTAGCAAGAATTTTATAAATGGTAATGAATTTGAAACTCAAATGTCTGTCATTATTTTCTGACTTCAGCCTTCAATGATTTGTCAGATAACTACAATTTTAAGAGAAACAGGCCAAAAATATGAAGCACAAATCTGAACATTCTGTGAAAATCTTTATATTTGACATGTATGGGGGGGGGGGGTGTCAAGAAATAAGGAGAAAGTAGAATTTTGGATGTCGGCCCTTAAGGAGAACAACAACAATCACACAGAAAATTATATCTGTAAATTTGCAGAAAATTACTTTAAGAACTAAGCCAACACGAGAATGGATGACAGCAAATTTAGCAATAGGAATGATTGCAAGAGGCATAGAAATTAGGCAAGAGGGGCCTAGAATCCAATGAAGAAAATTAGCAAAGGAAACAAGATACTGGGAGCAATTAAATATGGAGGGGAAGGTAACAGAGTGGGATGACGCCAAACAGAAGCTTGGACTGTGGATAAGAAGCTGTCTTCTATACCAAGGATTAATGGCAGAATATAAACAAAGAGATAGGGATAGACCAGTTCTGATAGAGTTTTTAGTTGACTTTAGAACAAAAGCTGCTACTAAAAAGGGATATACTTAGTAGGGCTTACAAAATAATGTTTTAACTAAAAAGAATCAAATCAGAAGAGATTAGACAAGACTGTGAAGAGAGAATGGAAAGGCAATATACAAAGCAACTACGTGAGGATGTCAGTATAGCTCAAGTATGTAATAAAATCCAGAAGATTCAGGATTTTTTTATGGAAGTGTTTACATAGGTGTTTTTATATTCCTAGCAGAAATCATCAAATATCGAATATCATCATACACAGCAACTCCTGTAGGAGTGATGGGAAAGAGAGAGACAATTGGGAACATGTTTTTGGGGAATGTAAACAGCTGGCAGAATATAAAAATTACCTACATTAGTACTTTGTCAGAAATGTTGGGAGAATAAATGTTCAGGTGAAGAAAATAAATTTAAAGGAAAGAAGGATTTCAGCAATTTATGTAATGTTGGGAGTGAATGACAATAGTTAATAAAGAAAACACAAATGCATGAAACTCATGAAAAGTGAGTACAACAGTTTTTATCTTCTTTATAGCTGTGTGTGTCCATGTCATTATTTAAATGGTATGAATGTAATAAAAGTATTGACAAAAAGAATAATACATTTAAAATGCACAACTGTCTAAATTCTGCCCCTAGGCAAAGTCACACATCACTTTCAGTAGATGCTCCTTTCAAAAAAGAAGAAAACAACTGTTTTAAAGTGCTTAATTAGGCATCAAAACACAATGTGTACAGACCTACATTGTACATATTACCTGAAACAGTACAGCCTTCATGTTGCATTTGCAACTTGTGTTTCTAAACAGATGTCCAGAAAGAGGTACTTGGCTGCCTAAGTGGTATCCCTGGTTACATTCTTTGACAAGGCCTTGCACAAGGTAAAAACGATTCTGGACTCCTGACCTTGCAGTTTATGTTCTGCTTACTGAAAATTCTAATATACTGACTATATTAAAGATTGACAAGTAAGTGCAGGTCTCTCTGAAAAAAAGGACTGCTACATTTTGATATTCTGATATGCCTTAGAAAAGGCAAACTTTTCTGATGGCAAATTGATCTCCCATGGGTCCTCTATTTTTTGGCTTAGATTATAACAAAAGAAATCAATCACTACCAAAGATGTTAACCACAAAACACTGCATTTCAGCATGTGCTTCCAGTTAAGAAGACGTCATGTGTTATGAAACACATGCATTTACACAGCAGGAAGCAATTTATCAACAAGAATTGCAACAAGCTGTTTGGTTTTACTGGACGTGGCTTTATATAGTGCAGTATAAGGACTTTTTTGAAAGAAGAGTTTTGTAAGTAGAACTAACCATGACAGTAGATGCTCAAATGATCACTGTTGCAGTAGCCTTAGCTATGAGGGTTATATTCTGCCAAGGGTGGGATAGCCAGCCAGCTTCCAAAGCTTCAAGGCACCTTCCACATGCCTAAACTGTCAAGCACCTGGAGCTGAGCTGTCAAAAAGACAAGTTTGGGTGTAAAGCCCTTCAGAGCTTTCCTGCCAGCAAATAGAGGGAGGCTGAGCCCTGAAAGGAACAGACAAAAATAAATATCCACACCCCGGCATAAAAAACACACCAAAAAAACAAAGGGGGTGGAGGAAGGGTGCAGATATTGCAGGAGTGATCATTCAAAACAGCTACTATTATGGTAAGTTTTACTTGCACAACTGTATTATGTTCATCATATTGATTAGTGCTGCAGCAGCCTTAGCTATACAGGTAGCTTAACTTAGCTTACTACATTACAGAGATGGAAGGAGAAGATTCCAGAATCCTCTGGAAAATGTTCAAAAGAAAACTTGATCTGGATCTAGGGAAAGAATCAAGCTTATAGTGTTTTGTACAAGTATGGACACAGGAGCAAGCAGAAGCTTCTAGAATACTTACAGAATCTAACCATTTCCAAAAAGCTACAGATAAAAGCCAAGGCTCTGGGAGAGTGGGTCTTGACGCTGCCCGGAATATTTTTATGTTATGTTGAGTATAACAGAAAGCAATAGCTTTAGACAACCACTTGGAAATAGGTTGTCTCTTCTACTTACTTTCACAATAAATGAACAGCTGGTCCAAAGATCCGAAAGATTTAGCTCCATCAGCATAGTACTAGAGTCGTTTGTGGACGTCCAAAGAATGGAGAATTTTTTCTCATTCTTATTTAGGTTCAGGAAAGAAAATGGGAAGACGAATAGTTTGGTTTAAAGTAAACTCAGACCCCACTTTATGCATAAAAGAAGGGTTAGTTCTCAAAGATCCATGTCCTTATGGAAAAATAAGATAAGGTTGACTGACCATAAGGGCTTGCAACTCAGGCACCCTTCTTGCAGAGGTCAGAGCAATCAGTAAAACTGTTTTCCATGCTAAGAACCTCAATTCAGCCAGATTACCTGGTTCAAATGGAACAAGTGTTAGTTTAGTTAAGACAAAATTAAGATCCCAAGGATGGGCCACTAGTTTTCTTGGAGATTTGTTATGCAAAAGCCTTTTAAAGAACATGACGCTGCACTGAAAGGAGGAAGATCCATGGGCAGACATGCTGACATGGCCAATAAATGAACCTAGGCATAGAAATAAGAAGGAAAGAACTCACAAATACTGTACAACCACAGAATAACTACCCCTGAATGGATGTTTGTTATGTTGTTGACACAAACTAAAAAACAATTTTCCATTTGTTAATATATGACTTTCTAGTAGCAGGCTTTTTTGCCCCCATTAGTAAGTGCTGGAAATCCTCAGTAAACTGGTCCCTAAAAGGAATTAAGACCCTATCATCCAGGCAACCAAATTAAGTTGCTGGATTACAGGGTATATCAAACACCCCTATTCCTGTGCGAGTAGATAACGTCTGGAAGGAAGCTTGTGGTAATTGCCCCTGGTTATTTCCAAAAGAAGGGAGAACCACTGTTAAGTGGGCCAGAAAGGAGTCAACACAATGATCACGGAGGTTTCTTCTGAATCTTCAGAAGTTCCCTGATATTAGTGGAAGGGGTGAAAAAGCATACGGGAACATTCCTGTCCAAGGGACAGAAAAGACTTCCATCTTACTGTCCTTCTTGGATGGAGTCCTACAACAGAATCTTGCCAGTTGATTGTTCAGAGAGGAGGCAAAGAGGTCTACTTCAGGAACTCCCCATAGATGGGTCAAATGTTGGAAGACCCCCGATCTACTTTCCATTCATGATGGTCTGCCCTGTTCCTGCTCAGCTTTTCTGCTACACAGTTTTGCTCCAATGGAATGCAGGATGCCTCTGAAATGAGATTGGGAAGCTATATAACAAGCTTATATGGCTACTCTGCAAAGTGGGTATGACCTGGTTCCCCCTTACTTGACGTACCACATGACTATGGTACTGTCTTTAACCACTTGAAGAGGTCCTGGGGGGCCAAAAACTGTTCAGAAAGTTTAGTGCCTTCATCAGGGCATGCATCTCCTTGATACTGAAGTGCCTGCATCTGTCCTTGGAGTCCCACAACACCTACACTTTTATCCTTCCTGAAACGGCTCCCCAAGCATCTGTGGTTACTGACTGCTTTGGAGCAGGGAGAAAGAAGGGGAGACCTGGATTTAAGGATATCTGTTGCCTCCACCAAAAGATGTCTCTGACAACCCCCAGCACTGGGATTTGAAAAGATAAAGAGTTCTGATGCTGGCACCAAAGCGATTTCAGATCCCACTGTATCTTTCGCATTTGGAGTCTTGCCAGGGGTATCACGACAATCATAGATGCCATGAGACCCAAAATCCTGAGGTATTCCCTCGCAGTGACCGAAGTCTGAGTAGAAAACATACGAAACAGATCTAAATAACAATCTATTCTTCCTGTGGAAGAAAATCTCTTTGAACCGAGGTGTCAAGTTGGCATCCCAAGAATACAATCCTGTATGAAGCAGTAAAGAATTTTCTCTTGGAATCCCAGCTTGTGTAAGAGATCTCTCAACCAAGAGAGAGATTCCTGACCCTTTGTCAAAGACTCTGCATATATAAGCAAGTTGTCTAAATATGGAAAAAATGTGGATACCATGTAGCCTGCAATGAGCTATACCTAGAGATAGACACTTTGCGGACATTCTTGGTGTAGTGCATAGTTCAAAGATCAAGGCAGAGAACTGATAATGTGATCCACATACACAAATCCTTAAGAAGCGTCTGAAGTCTGGATGAATAGGGATGCAATAAACATCTTTTAAGTCTACTATCGCCAGTAAAATTGAAAGAGGAAGAAAAGGTAACAGGTTGTGAAGTGACATAATTTTGAATTTGGCACCATCACAAACAGGTTTAGGGAAGAAAGATTCAGAACTGGTCTCCAAGAATGTTCTTTCTTTGGCACCAAGAACATCCTCGAATAAAATCCCTTCCTCATCTGGGAAGGAGGAGTTGGTTCTATTACTCCATGGGAAAGCATGTCATGAAGAACCAGTGGAAACAAGAGAGTCTGATCGGGAGGATGAGGAATGACCTCGTGGAAAGAAGGAATTTCCCCCCACAGCCATCTGTAACCTTGATGAATGATTTTCAGAACCCATTTGTCTAAAACTATCTGTAGCCAAAGAGAAAAATTGAAATTGATACTTTCTGGAAGAAAAAAGGGGCCAGGATAGGAGGGGTTCACAAGGACTATTGAATAGTCACTCAGACTAGCTGGACTAACCTTGGGTCTTGGGAGGTTCTTTTTGGAGTCCCCTTGCCCTTTCTTCTTAAACATTTGTTTACCTGTATTTTGTTGAGACTGTTTATTCTGTTTTTTGACAAAACTAGATGAGGAGATAGAAAATATGTTAGTAAATTTGGAGGAGGGCTGACAAATCTTACAGATTCCCTGGATCAGCTTGCCCCTTTCAACACACTTTCTGATCTCCCCTACAGCAAAGGGACCAAACACTAAATCACTATCATGGGGAGAATTTAACATCAGCTGGGAGGTTCTGAAAATGCACCAAACAAACCTCCTAAAAACAGTACCAGTGGCCATAGCCCTGGAAGAATTATCAACAGAGTTTTACACACACTGCAAGCAATAAGTAGTGACCTGTGCAATAGGATAAACCTAGGTTATGTACAGCAGTTTCCTCCTCACAGCAAAAAAAAACTGCAGATAAAATATTCCTCATACTTTCATGATTTGTCAGAACAAACTAACACAGAAGCCTGACCATTCAAAATTCTGAAAATCAAAGTTGCAGAAGTGTACACTTTTTTCCCATACCTAGGAATAATTTCCTCATTCTTACCAGAAACATACGATTGGAATGAGCTAAGTGCTTAGCAGAAGGGGCATCGACTAGAGCTACATCTGGTGGAACTTCCAAGATGACTGTACAATGAGTAACAGCTTAATTTCAGCTCTTCCAGTCTGAAAACTGAAGCTCAGAAAAGAGAGCCAGTGAACTTGTCTTTTTGGGTAAATTTCAGTAACTGGCTGGCAAGTGCATTGACTAGATGACAACAAAAAAGAATTTCAGAGAACCTGAAAGAAAATCAATTACAAACCGTGAAGAGAAAACACACTGACTGTTAAGGATTCTGCAGCTGTTCTACAAAAAGCAGTGCAAGCTCCAGCTTTGGTACAAGACCTGACTTCCAGGAACTTAGAGGGGGAAAAAAAAGTCAAACGCACTCAGAGCTGATTGAAATAAAGGAACCACTGAAGGAGTAGATCAACTCAAATAACAAAAGGCTGGAAAAAATGGAAGAAGCTTTAAACAGACATTCAAAGGAGGTGATAAAACTGCAAAAATCAGAGGTCGAAATGAAGAAAAAGCTGCTTAAGAAGAGATGTTTCAAAAAATAATATATAGTGTTCGAGGACAGACCTGTAGGAAAAACCTGAGATTTTTTGCTGTACCAGAGAAGCTGGAAGGAACAGACTGTATTAATTTTATGAAAGCACAAATAAGCAATTGGACTGGTATTCCACAGCAGGAGATGATAACTGAAAGGGCACATCATGTGTATGCTTCAAACCTGGCCATGAGAAAGCAACCTAGACCTTTAACAGTAAAGATGCAATCCTACCAGCAGGAAGAGTTGATTCTGACAAAACTGAGGTAGACGGACAAAGTACTAAGAGTGGAAGACAGTAGGAGTGTTTTGGAAAATGATTGCTCACTGTATACTAGGTAGAACAGTAAATTTATTCCACTAATCAAGGAATGTCAAGAAGCAGACATGAGATTCAAGCTGCTATATCCAGCTATTTTCAGAACATTCCTTCTTGGTGGGTTAAAATCATTTTTGATGCAGACCATGCTAAGGAGGAAATACAAAAAAGTTTGTCCAACAAAACAGGAGGTATCAAACAACACGAAATTCAGCTTCATGTCCTTCTGGTAATAAAGCCCATAGAAGGACCGTGTCAGTGAAACCTTTTCCAATATTTCAAAGGAAAATTCTTGAGAGACAGAAAAATAGCTGACTAGAAGAACCAGGAGTACATTGAAAATGAAGCAGAGACTAGATATGAGAGATGGCGATTAACAGGAAGAAAAACCAGCAACTCAGAAATTGACAAATAAATGTGGGATTACAAAGCACTAATTATATTTGTAAAACATGACAGAACAAGAAAACCTGAAAATACTGGACTATTTTTGACTTTGTTAAACTTGTAAAAGAGCATATGCCCTACTTCATGTCATTAATGTTTGGAAGAACATTTCGGAGAGGGGAAGAGGAAGGAAAGAGCTAACTATAAGTAAAACAAAATTTTGTTTTTAAACAGCAGTATTTTTATAATCCATGACATAAATCTGCATGCTATAAAGCAAAGCACTCTGTTATTTCAGTGACATATGGGATACTAAAGTAAACACTGCCCCCCTTAATTTTTATCATTGTTCAGTTTTAAGAAATGTAGGCATTGGAATGTAAAAAAAATAGAATTAGAAAAGTATGATCAAAAGAGCAGGATACAAAAAAAGATGTTTTTTTTTTAAACTCTTGCATAGGGTAATGACCGAATTAAGACCCTTGGCTTGATCTAGTAACAAGTTTTAAGGGGAAGCAAAAAATAAAAAAGAACATTGAATATAATAAAAGTTTTTCCTCTACCAAATAAATGAGTGCTTGTAGAGGCAACTGTATATCTGGTTCTTATGTCTCTATGGAGACAATCTGATAAGGGAGCAATATAAACAAAATATCTTTCTTTCATCGGCAAGGAGATAATGTTTTCTGAAAGCATCCAAGTGTTTTTCCAATCTAGGAGAAGAATAAAGATAAGACAAAAACAGACAAGCTCTTAGTAGAAGCACAGGCTGTACACCATGTGTCTTAGCATTGATAACCTTCCTTATAGGTTAATCCAAGTCTATGAGTGTTGCTGTCAGTTTGGGACAATTGTTCCTATTAGAAGAGTTAAACTTCAATATTTGAAGAAGACATACATAGTTTTGTATGTCAGTAAGGTAATAGGCTTTAGGGGTGTTCTGGGTGTATGTTTTTTTTGGTTTGTTTGTTTGATGGTTTTCAGTAACACAAAAAGCTTTGGAAGACATGACAAATTCAAATGGATATGACAAGAGGCAACTGTATAAAAAGTTCAAATGGATAGGACAAGAAACAACTGTATAAATAAAAGATCAACCTACCAAACATTAATGTATGCATATAATAAAAAACACAAAAGCTGGAACTAGACATTTAAAAAAAAACTGTTACATATAACAGGTGGGAATAATTTCTTAAGATAATGATAACACTTTCTATATTATCTTTAAATACAAATGGACCCACACATACATACAAAAAAAGGAGAGAACTACTAAAAAATGTAGAGTGCAAATAGCTATGCTACAGGAGATGCAAACTACTAAAAAATGTAGAGTGCAAATAGCTATGCTACAGGAGATGCATTTGGAAAGAACTGAACTAAGCATATGAATGTGATACAGAAAGGATTTTAGGATGGTTACTCAGTGTAGTATCTGGGACAAAAAAAAAAAAAAAAGTACTTATATTAATTCCAAGAAGAGCTCCAATAGTGACAGAAGAGGATAAAAAATATAATAATGGCAGATTTGTAATACTAAGGGGCTACTGCAAGGGATGAGGATTACACTGGCATGTATTTATATGCCAAATAAAACTGCTATAATTGAGTTTAAGAAAAATCTAAGAGAAATAATCAGCTTTCAGCTTATTACTTCTAGGTGGGGACTGGAATTTGATTTGCAGCAGTGAGGATATATCTGGGGATCCCAGATGGGAAAATATAACAAAAGAGGGTAGATTTTTGAAGTATTTTATGAAAATATTTGGCATGGAAGATTTTAATTCAGCACTAGGAGTTTGGAGTGAATTTATCTATTATTCCCCAAAGTACAAAAATTGGGCTAGGCTAGACAGAATTTATATTTCACAGGAACATGTGCATTTAATTGAAAGTTCTGATGCACATCCAATAACTATTTCACATCATGTGTGAATAATAACTAAAATAAAAAGGAGACACAGCTGCTTTCCCACCCATCTGTTGAAAAGACAGGAATTTAAGGAATAGGTAGTGGAAATCATTTGGGAGTAGAGAAGACCAATTTTTTTTCTGAAAATATAGCTAAGGAGTGGGATAAAATTAAAGTGTAGTATAAAAATAGGGTGGAAATAAAAAAAAGGCAGATATGGAGAAGAAGTAACAAGAATTATTTAGAGGGAATGACAAAGGTTAAAAGTATTGTAGAATCAGGGAATCTCACAGAACAAAAATAGGAGTAATTGCAGAATGCTAAACAGAAAATAAGGGATTACCTTAATAATATGCATGAGTTTAGAAAGACTTGTTGTTAATCAACTGCTTTTTATTAATAAATCCAGAGCACAAAAACTTTTAGCACAATGATTCTGGCAATAGAAAGCAGAAGGGGTTGTTGCCAAGCTTAGGAAGCTATAAGAAGGAATATGACAAAGAGATCCTGTACAGGTACTAGAAATATTTCAGAAATTTTATAAAAATCTGTACAAAGCAGAGAAATATGAAAATCAAGAAAAGGTACAAATGGATATTTTTATGGAAGAATTAAATATACCAAGGTTAGAAGCAGATTAGGCTCAATTACTAACAGAATAGGAGGAAATTACCTAAAATATAACCAATCTAAACGAAAGTCCCAGGATGGTATTCCTATGGAAGTTTGGAAGCTAGAAGGGGAAAAAACTGATAAAGATCTGGAAGGGTTTGTTTAACAGTATTTTAAGAGAAGTAGAAACGCCAACATCCTGGAAGAAAGCGGTGGTGGGTGTAACACCTAAAGATGGTAAAAATCCCTCAGATCCGGTTTCATATAGGACTATTTCAATTCTAAACCATGTGTTTATGTTGGTTTAATTTCATTTAGTTGAAAGTTTAATATGTGAATACGCTATTATGCAACTTATTTTTGCGAATTTCAGAATGTGTATGAATTAAAATATCAAAAATGGTATAGTGGAAGATCCAATTCAACCATCTTCGAACTGCAGCACAACATTCACACTTGGAAGAAATTTCCTAATGTGTCCAAACATCGTTATGCAGGGGGGAAAAGCCACCCTTCATCCCTCACACCCCCTGGTACTTTAATATACTAACTCAGAGATCACACTGCAGTGAAAGAAAGGGTACATGTCCCGATCCCCACTATAATGCAATCTGCACCCGGAATGATGACTTCAAATGAGTGAATGCACACTAGCATTCGCTCATCTGAATTCACAACAATGGAATTCAACATTCCCAAATCTTGCCGTTGTACTTTCACACTTTGGTGCGGTGTACAACGGACTCCCCACTAAATAAAGTTAAACCGTTTTATGTCTATAACGGCTAAAGAATGGCAAAGGTGATGCCAACATTGATAGATATGGATCAATGTGGTTTTGTGGAGGGGAAGCAAACGTTTGACATTAACAGAATATTGATCTAGTGGGAAGCGGAATACAAGAAAATACCACTGTTGTTGGGTCTTGATGCACATAAAGCATTTGACAGAGAAAGGTGGGATTTTATAATCAGGGCAATGGAAGCACTGGCATTCCCTGATAAATTATAATGTTGCTTAGGGAAATATATGAAGGATCTGAGGCAAAAATTAAAGTGGGTGGGTTCCTCTCCATTAATTTTTATTTAATAAGAGGAACCAGGCAGGGGTGTCCTGTTCCCCCTGTGTTATTTGCATTATATTTAGAACAGTTGGCAATGAAAATAAGGGACTCAGAAATTCAAGGATATAACTGTTATAGTAGTCAAGAAAAACAGGCTTTACTTGCATATTATATTATTTTATGCTGATAACACCAGAAAAGGACATTGCAGTGTTGTCGAACATTTTGAGACAATTTCAAGACTTTTCGGGGTAAGTAGGAAGAGACTATTCAAAAGATAATACAAAAACTGAGAAATTGGAAGCTCCATTTTTAAGACTACAGATGGCAAGATACAAGCAGTTAAATATGTTTAGTCCCTTGAGTTTTATACGCAGGTCAAACATATTTTTTATCAACCAGAGGAGAAGCTGTGGATACAATTAATAAAGAAGTGAAAGATTTTATCTGAAAGGGGAAGATGGCAAGAGTCAAGTGGGATAATCTGATTCTTCTGATAAAAGATGGTGGCATGGGATTACCCGATTTTAATGAGTATTTCAGAGCTGCACAGTTAAGGAATAAGCAGAAAGCTACAATTCAAAGTGGAAAGGCATGACAATGAAACAGGGGGTATATGCTCAAGAAATGAAAGACTGAGATTTTGGATGCAGATCTCCAAGGAAAATAAGAATAACCGCACAGAGAATTACATTCATAAAGAAGCAGAAAGTATTCTAAGAAATAAGCCAACACAATAATGGGGAAAGGAGATTCTGCAGATAGGGATGACTGCAATTAGGGATACAAACAATAGGCAAGAGGGGGGTTAAAATTTATTGGAGAAAACTGACAAAGGAACCAAGGTATTGGGAGCAAATAATCAGAAAATGAAAGGTAATAGAATGATAAGAGGCCAAGAATTTATTTGGACTTCATGCTAGAGATTGCCTTCACTATCAAAGGACTGATATCAGAGAATAGGCAAAGAGAAAGAAATAGGGGGATCCTAAGCGAAAGACCAGCACTAGTAGAGTTTTTAATAGAATCTAGAACATAAGCTGTTGCTAAAAAAGGGATAATTAGTAGAGCATATAATATATTGCATGATAACTATAAAAATCAGTGAAGGTTAGAAAGGATTGGGAATAGAAACTGGAAAAGCAATTCACAAAAAAACAATGGGGGGATATAAGTATGCTTCCCAAATATGCAACAACTTTTAGAAGATTTAGGATCTTTGCTTGGAAGTGTTTATGTAATTTTATATTCCAAGTAGACTCCAAAGAATTTTTCCTCAGGTAGACAGCAAATATTGGAGGTATGACGGGGAAAAAGAGGTAAATGTGAACACATGTTTTGGGAATGGAATGAGTTGCAGACTTTAAAAATTTTGTGCAGATTACTCTCAGAAATAATGGGTGAGCAGATTGGTATAAATGAATTTTTTGAGCTATGATACACAATCAGAACTGCCTAGACATAGTAAGGCCTTGCTGAGTCCAAGTATCCTGACTTCCAAAAAAGCAATTGCTAGAAAATGGAAATCAAAGTCTAAACCAATTGTACTAGAAGTAGTGAGTGCAGCAACAGAGATAACTGGGATCTTTAGAAAAGGTTAGGAACAAATACATAGAAAAAAATGGGAATTGTGGGAACAAAACCTGCAGAATATGTTTTTGAAGAAGGAATGAAGTTTAAAAGAAGGCAGGATTTGAATGAGCTATGTGATGTTTGACTGACAATGATTGGATATATTATAAATGATGTATAATGTTTGCAACTAAAAGTGTCAATTGCATTTGTTATAATTTTTATAAATGTATTGTCATAAGTGATAATTTAATATAGATGTTTCTTGTTTAAAAGAAAAAGCTATAGCTGCTGGGTCAGGTTTGGGAATAGTCTATAAAAATTTAAAAGACTGAGGAACTTTATACATCCTAACTGCCTTTTTTAGGGGCAGTGGCTATCAGGAATTTTGCAGTAACAGTCCTCTAAAGCAGACAGAATCGAGGAATGGGCATGGGTTCTGGAAAATCCTTCTGTAACAACTCACAGTATTTTCTGATGGACTGAGAAACCTCAGTGTTCTCACACTGAAAAACACTGGGAATTCTAGCAATAGTCAGTAAGAGAGAAACTCCCACAATGAGATTCAGAAACTGAGCCCTCTTGGAGTATGAAATCAGAAATCTGAAAGAAAAAAATCTGTATCCATCCCTGTAGCTTCCTGTTCAGACTCAAAATCGTGAATCTCTTCAGAAAAAGAGGAATCCCTTCAGAAAAAGAGGAATCCCTCTTTCTTTTACCAAAAACTAAGTTTCATGAAGGATCAGTAGCCTGAATTAAACACCAAGTCAGACCACCCAGTAAACTACTCCTATCCAAATAAAATGAGAAGTAGATGATACACGATTGGTTTTCTGTTTCTTTTTGAGATGAAAAATGGGGCCACCCATATTACTAATGGGATCAGCAGTGGGTATGGGACTTTATGACCTTGGACAGTTTGATCCCGGATGGTTTGACCCCATAAGGAAAACATTAAAACATTCAAATTACAGCTCTAAAACCGTATAAAGATAAATGATCAGATATTACATAAGTAAAAACGCAGAACAACATGTTGTAATAAATAAACATTAAAAAAATAAAAAAAAAACCCTATGTAACTCAAAAAAATAAGCTACTTTCAATACCAGAACTTGTTCTTCTTCTTTCGGCTTTTCCCGGTTAGGGGTCACCACAGCGGAACTCTGGTCCGCTAATGACTGGCAGTAGATTTTTACGGGTGCCGAGGTGCCAGCTTGACGCCCAACCTTCAACAAAGGCACGCCCATTATACGCATGTCTTTCGAATGCCACTCGACCGTGGGGAGGACATGCAGACTCCACACAGAAGGCACTTTCAATACCAGAACTAACAATACAAATTGAAATAAAAGTTAAATGTAAAAATGTAACACACAGACGGAAAAATAAACAAAGTAATGGAATGAAAACACTGTATATTACAAAAAAAATAAAGACAATTACTGGAGTTGGTAATCAGCTTGTACTACAGATACGGAATGCAAAGCATGATTAATTACTTCTAAAGTACAGATGCAGCATAACAGACTAAAAATATGAGACTACTGCCACCTGTTGGTCACCACTGAAATGGCATGGCAAAAATAAATAAATAAACCAGACAATTTGACAAAGAAAAAAATGTTATATACAGCTCAGTTACTGAGAAAATGTCAAAGATTACCTACAAAAAGAAAAAAAAAAGACATCATGTAATTGTTTAAAATATCTGCATTTGAAATACATGTAATAATATTAATGTTTACAATGTTAAATAATGCTGATTTTAAAAACTTGTTATTAATTCAATTAATTATATTTACAATTTAAATAAAATGTTAAATAAATTAACATTATGGAAAAAAATCAAGATTGAAATATTAAGTAATAAAATGCTTTTATAAAACTTTAAAAACTTTTTTTATATAATTGAGGTCACATAGCCCACTAACTACTCCCACAGACAATAAATATAAAATTTAAACATGAAAGTGTGTACAATTGCATTGAGGTCAAATCATCCAGGGTCAAACTGTCCTACTTCCTTAGCAGCTTCCCCAGGAATGGGCACAATATTCTGACACAAAAGTGAAACCTTCCCAAATCCCTCTACCAGTACAGACTAGAGTGGTTCTCACTTGCCCACTGAGGAGACCCCAACAGCCAGGACATGGCTAACCTCCAGTCCATAGTTCCTGTAGGTGCTATACCAGATGAATCCAAAGGTAAAAGATGAGTGGTCTGAGGTACAACAAATGAGCACAGCAGAGTCACCCACTTGTGGCTGAGGAAAACTGCTAGCCTGCTGTGGTGGCATAGGCTTTTTGCTTAATTTTTTTATTTTTGTGGCTGGAAGAAGGACTGACCATGGCACCAGTAGTTTGTTCCATGGTCAAGCAAAAACGGGTGCCTCTTTCAAAGTGACTTGAAGCTTTGGAAGCTAGCTGGCTGTTGTACCTTTGGCAGGATATAACCATACAGATAAGGCTATTGTACATACAAAACCTCCAATCAAAATACACGTTCAATTATTCAACTAAGTAAAACAAATCGATAAAATAACACAAAATCTTAAAGGACCATACATAAAACACATACACAAGAAAACATTAGAAAACTTGCAACATATTAGCTCACAACTTTCAACCTCTGGTCTTTTAAAAACACTTTATATTTATGGTTTCATTTAGTCCTGGATGTTCATCAGCTCATAATCTTATTTGCCATTCAGTTTCTTTTTCACCAATTCGATTCTTAAAATCACCACCCCTTACGTTTTTCTGGACCTGCTCTGTCACAAAGCATAAAGACGTTTTGTAGTTTTCACACAACCTACTAAGTCTATACAGTGCATTGTTATTATAATAGAATAAAGATGTTCTTTGATTCGTTTATTTAATGTTCTGGAGGTCATTCCAACATAGAATGTATCACATCCTGAACAAACTAATATACACAATCTCCCTTACATTTACAGGTAAATCTCCCTGTAACAGATAATGTTTTTTTTTTCAATATGGGGTAATATAATAAAATAACCTTCATAAATATATCTACAAGTGCTGCACATGACACACTTGTAGGTTCCATTTTCTTTCATAGTAAAAGCTGGTGTAACTAAAGCATTGTCACTTTGTAGAAAAGTTTTTAAACTGTTATTTTTCTTATAAACAAACAATGGCTTTTCCCCTACAACTTTATAAATATTATTATTGCCACTTAAAATTCTCCAATTGTCACAAATGATTTTATGAAAACTACACCTAACCGGGAAAAGTCGAAAGAAGTAGTATTGTCCATGGACATATCAAGACTACACATAGGGGTGGTCTTACTACAAGTCATACCAGGTAATAATTTCTCTAAAGGCTTAAATAAATTAGGAGCAAAATGTGTGCGCCTTTTAGAGAATACTTCTTTGACACTAGTCAACAGCTGTTCTTTCTTATATCCTCACTCTAATAAACTCAACCTCTTTCTCAAAATATGGCTCCCTCGTAATTAAACCTAGAAGCCCTAATATATTGACCCCTAGATATATTATTTTTTAATAAACCCAGGATGTTTGCTATTAAAGTGCAAGTAACAGTTAAAAAATGTTTCCTTATGAAAAATACAACTTTCAAAATTAGCAGTATTATTCATAATTTCAGATATCAAACATTACAAAACAGAACCACTGTGCTCAATTGACAGACAAGCTATATCAAATGCAAGTGTAGAAACCATGGAGACTAACAGTTGACCATCTAAGGGAGGACAGATAAAAAGTTATCAAAATACAGTATACTTACAACAACTGCATAGTAGTGGGCACTTCCAACACGCAAAACTACTCTCAAACCTGCATCAGATAAAATCCACTGCCGCGGGATCCACACTTCTTTTTCATACCAAACCCAGCCAATAAAATCTCTTAACTGGCTTTCTTGAGTGATGTCATTGAAACTGGCAGGCACAGGCATGTCAATGACAGGTCCAGACTGAAAAAGCGAAACACAAACGTGAAATTGTCTCATTTCTGTAAATTGATGGTACAAGCTATAGTCCGATGATGGTCTTCTTAGTCAAGCAGATTGACCATTTTATTGTATACACATTCAAAAACACTGCCAAAAATACAAACTATGAATTCCAAGGTACACCTTATTTCATTAAAACGATGTCAACATTTGTTGGATGTCACTTGAAAGCCAGAAGCTAAGAAAACTGTACAGAATTAGAAACTGTTCACAAACTAAAAAATCAGATTATAGCGGACAGTCACTATAATATTATGAAACCAACAGTACTCTTACCCTTGTCCACTGCAGAGCACAAGGAGTTTTACTGAATACATTTCAGGACTTTATCTTTGATAAATCTGTATTGTCCATTCAGTTTAAACTACTCAAATAATAAGTGGGTAAACTACTGAACAACAAATAAATGTGTCCAACTATGTTCTATGTTTTTTTTTCTTTATTTTACATACTCTTTGTTGACCAGGTTAGACCCACTAGGCAACTGTTCTCTTTTCAGGAAAGACCCGAGGTGTTGTTTAAGTGGACTAGTGGGATTTGGTCAGAGCACCCTGGAACTTCCCCCCGATTTTTTTTCTGCAAGTGCCATGGGATCTTTTACATTTCCAATAAAAAAAAAAAAAAAAAACAAGCCATAACGACACACTAGAGAAGTTTAATGTTTAGTGCATTTGTCCATACAATAAAAATAAAAGGACTTCTTCAGATCATCTAACAACCAAACTGCCTAAATAAATTATGCACATTCTCTCACAAATTCTTAAGCCCAAGGTGCGTTATGTACTTATTGTATGGACGAAAGCACTAAAACTTCTCGTGTGCCTTTATAGTGTATGTGATTGTTTTTTTTCTGGTTTTGGAATTTATCCTTATGTTTTCATCTGCTGTTTGTGCCAATTTACATCTACCTGAGCAAACACCAACTCAGGCAGATGGGACCTCAGTTTAATGTCTAATCCAAAGGATAGCACACTCAGGAGTGTAACATCCCTTTTATGGTGTACTGCAATATCAGTATTGGGAAATTAATCCAAGTATCTTGTGTGGGTAACAGTGCCCACAGCAGTTTGATCCTCCAGCACCAAGGGGTAGCGTGCTACCTGTTGTGTCACTAACACTGTAATCAGCTTTGCTAATCAAAACAATAACAATCTACAACAAAAAGAATAAAATCAAACAAGGGGTTTCAATTTTGTTAGAAACGCTGACAGATTTAGGATCTTTTTAATGTCAACTCATTTAAAATCTAACATCCTTTCTTGACTTTTCTTATGGAAGTTATGAAACAGTAAATATCATCCACGCTATATATTTTTTATTCTTTCACTGATAAATGGGAAATCTGTCCACAATGCTGTCAGTTAAGTCTACAATATTATAAACAACTGCATCTATAAGTATGCACTGGAAAGAGGTGAATATACTGGACAATTCAACATGAAATCTTTTGGTTGACTAAAAAAAAAAAGTAAGAGATACAACAGAAAAAAAAGAGGTACTACTTAGCTTTAAAAATAATCCTAGCCATCAAATTAAGACCAAACCACTTTTTTCTCCAACTGTAAGATAAAATTCTTCCCACTTATCCACAGGCTTTATAAACCCACCAAAACGGAATGTCTATCCAGTGAACTCAAACATCTTAACTGTAAGGGACTATGCAAGGCAAAAATGTAAAAGGACCACCCCACAACTGACAACTGCACCTCTTTTATACTCTTGCGTAACCTAGACAAGAAGACTGCCAGAAGGCACAAAAGAAATCTCCAAACAAACAAAAACTATCCTCTTACATTCTCCCAAACACTTTTGGGAAGAATTTAACAACATACAGTAAGAAACCCTCCTCATGATATCCTGTCTAAAAACT
Source organism: Protopterus annectens (assembly GCF_019279795.1). NCBI lineage: Eukaryota > Metazoa > Chordata > Ceratodontiformes > Protopteridae > Protopterus > Protopterus annectens. Next base: position 572,304,491 of record NC_056747.1, read on the forward strand.
TACTCCAGAAGATTTCCTTAAAGAATTTAGCAATCTCCTATCAATAAAGTCCACAACTCCCACAGATCAAGCACTGCTCGCCACACCACCATTCACCCCACCTATTCCATTTTAAATGCATACATCCCAAAGAAGTATCTAGTCTACAAAGAGCACCTTTTGCTTTTTCTCATCCACATATATAATCTATGTCTCGCACTAAACATTATTCCACAGATTTGGAAAACTGTTCTAATTAAACCCCTTCCAAAGCAAACCAACCCAAATTATAGTCTACACCCAACTCTACCTCTATAATCAGCAGTACCACCTGTTCTTCTCTAAACAACATGGATTCTGGCCTGGAAGATGCACTATGACGGCACTTTATTCCCTATCCGATGACATCCTGCTAAACTCTGACAGTGGCTTCCTTACATATATCCTAATAACAGACCAGACAAAGGCATGTGACCTCACTGACAACTACCTTCTCCAGAACAATCTACTCAAAATTGGTATCAGTCCAGACTCAGCTCCTTAGTTTAAAAACTTCCTCAGTAAGAAGACACTTCAGAGTTAAAATAGGATCCTCCCAATCAGAATCTGCACCTGTTACGAACTGTGTACCACAAGGATCCATCCCCCCCTTCTCCATACTCATTAAACTTCCTTGTGAACTCCCCTTTCTCCAGCTTATACTCTGGTAAATGTATCATGTCATCAGCATAATGCACTTTCACACCAATATTCAATGCCAACTTCAGCCAGACTTACATGAGCTCCAACAATGGCTCATAAACCATAAACTACTTCTCAACCACATTAAGACCACAACTATGCTTTTTGGAACTCCACAGAAAATTCACCAAACACCTAATGCTTTAACTATCTTTGATCTACACAACCATTTCACAGAGACAGCTTTCACCTTCAAATATCTAGGACTACGGCTTGATCAGTCACCAACCTTCCATTTCCACACAGACAAAATAAGAGCCAAAATAAACTCCCTCCTCTTCTGGGCCTAAAAGATCTCCCCTTTTCTATCCCAACCAGGCAGAGCAGTCATTGGCAAAGGAATTCTCCTTTCTCATGCTGAATATGGGCTCCCAGTTTTTGCTTCTGTCTCCAAGAAAAACAGTGCCACACTCCAGACTTACTCTAACAGCACCTGCAGATTCATTACAAACTCACCTCTCTGCCAGCATCACTGTAAGACCATAGAAACATCCAAATGGCTACCTGTAAAACAAAAATCTAACCTACTTTTAGGATCCCAACTCTACAAATTACTCCAACTCCACACAGCTTAACTTCACAATAAAAAAACTCCTCATACTACCTGAGACGCTACACACAAGCCATACCAACTTTCATCACCCCTAGTAAATTCCACATGCTTTCGCCTCTCAGGCACCTACTCTTCGGCAAACTCTCCCCATCGACATTAAGGAAATCAACACTGATTCCAAATTCAGAATGCAACTCAAAAAGCACTTCTTCATCCAAGGCAAATGCTCCTGCTTCAACACAGGACATATTATTTAACCTCTCTCCTTTCCAAGTCTCTTCTCGGCTCTCAAGATTCACTGAAGATTGACCCACTTCACAAACTAATGTATACAATGTACATCTCACCGTCCTTGTTCATGTATATATACAGTTTTTTTCTATGTAATTAGTCTGGACTGTTCTGTTGTTGTTTACATTTCTGTATTTTTTGTTTATTAAATATCATGCGTTTCATATGGGCTGAGCCTGAAATTGGTCAATACTGACCCGTGAACTACCCCAGTAAACAAATATAAATAAATAAATAAAATTAATTAATTAAAAATACAGCATAAGAGCTATATGAAATACCACTCTCTAATCCAAAGTTATTGGCTAAGCTCCTGGACAAAAAAACAGCTATTCAATTGTTAACTTTTTTAAAAAAACATCCTGGTATGCCTGTGTGTGACAGTGATAAAATTGACATACAAATCTATGAGCCTTGCTTGGTACATTAACATTATTCCTCAAGCAGATGTATAACGGGATACTAACTTTCTTCCTTGAAGGAGCAGTTAATTCTGCATTTATAAGAAAAAAAGGGATAAAGAGTTTAAACCTATGCACCTTATTCCACGAGTATTACTGACAGCTTTCTTCTTCTTTACAAAAGGTAGCTGGTACTACAAACTGCCATGATACTGGCCAAGACATTTGAAAACAAACAGTGCACTGCATTACGTGAAACAGCACAGTAGGCGGAGATAGGCAGGGAAGAAGAGGTTCAGAGATGTAGGCAGAAATGATGACGCTACCTCAGAAATCCACTGCATGCCTCATATGCAAATGACTGAACAACGAATGGCATGTAAATGAGTACTGGTATGCTAAACTGAATTATCATGTATCCAAATGATGAAATCAAACAAGGCAGAGTGATTCAGAAACTTATAAGATTAGCTTGTGGAAATAATCTATTCTGAGCAGCAGGATTTGCCAATGTATAGAAGAGGAGGAAACAGCTCCAATGGGTATTCCTAAATTTGCTGGAAGCATATAAGTTCCTGAGGAAACTGATTTGGGCAGTCTGACGTTTTTTTTGTCCTGTAAACATTGGTAGAATTAGTACAAAACTAGGTACAGGGATGGAATGACAAAAGTACAAATTGTGTCTGTACTCAAATAGGAATTCCCAGTGGGACTCAGTGAGCATCTAGACTCATCTCCAAGACAATTCCTGTTCATGCTGGTGATGGACTGTATCAACAAAGAAGCCTGAGGGCAGAGATCAATAAAGCTGCTGCATACAGATGATCTAAGCATGTTCTGAACAGGAAATGTAAGAAATGATAAGGAACTAGAATGCAAACCTGAAAACACACAATATGAAAGAGTACAGACAAGACAGTGGTCATGACTAAAAAGAAGCCTGAAATTATCCTTCCATCCATCTGTCTATCTGTCCTTTCTTGACCAGGTTAGTTCAACTAACCTAGTAGCTTTTTTTCAGGGGAGACTCGAGGTTGTATTTATACTCCTAGGTTGAATTTGGCCAGGGCATTGGGGAACTTCGCCTACTCTTTTCGATGGAATGTAAAAGATCCCATGGTACCTATTTGTCAGAGCTACCACCAACTCGGGCAGATGTGAAAAACAGTGGAATAGGTTAACAGCTTCAAGTACTTGGGAGGTGTGGCTGAATAGGGAAGTCTGAAGAAATCAAAGCTAGACTCACCGCAGCCAACGGATACAAAATGTCAGTGGTAAGGTGGGACAGATTAATACCAAAGAAGTTGAAAAGTAAGGTTTGAAAAACAATGGTGCAACCAATGCTGCTGTCCAGCGTATAAACGTAGGTGGGGAAAACAGAGCTGCTATGAAAGCCTGAGATGATGGCGATAAAAGTGCATGATATGGGCAGTAGGGTGTACACCGTGGAACAGAAAAAGAAATGAGGGGGATCAGGACAGAAGCTACAGTAGCTCAATTACAGAGAAGGTGAAGGAGAAAGTACAGTTTTGTACCTACCATAAATGTAGATGTTAGAGTGTATTCACTGCTGCAGTCATTACACTTGGGTTATCCTGCCATCAGGCGGTCCCCAGTCGGCCAGAGTTCCAAAGTCTTGGTCCGGCGTCGGTTGCTGTCGCTTCTTCCCTGACATCAGTGCGCCAGGGGTATACAAGATGCAGCCGACGCCATTTTCTTCAGTTTTTCTTGCCCCAGATGCCAGGTGCCCCCAAATAGGTAGGCAATACATATTGCTAATAAAACATACATAAGAAATAAAAACAATACCTTTAGCTACAAGCAAATACACCACATAGGTTGTATAGGATAGAAAGGTATAGGTAAGTCCCAGCTAAGAAAGTGGGGATGGAGGGTGGATAACCTGGACTACAGCAGTGAATACACTCAAACATCTACATTTATGGTAGGTACAAAATTGTACTATGTTCATCGTGTTTCACTGCTGCAGTCATTACACTTGGGTTGAATCCCAAAGCTGAGGTTGGGTGGCTGGGTCTACAAGCGATTTGGAGTGGCTATGAGGCCCTGCAGCACTGCAGTGGCAAAGCCAGCTCTGGATTTAGAGTAAAGAGGTAAGTGGTAATGTTTGGTAAAGGTGTGCACTGAACTCCAAGTTGCAGCTTCCAAAATATCCTTGGTTGGTACTCCTCTAAGAAAGGCTGCTGAAGTGGCTGTGGCCCTGGTAGAATGAGGCCTAATGTTGCTAGGCACAGTTTTTCCATGTGTGTAGGAGAAACTGATACAGTGTCCTATCCACTTTGAAATGGTCTGTTTTGAAATAGCCTTTCCCTGTGATCCTTCAGCATATGATACAAAAAGTTGCTCAGTTTTCCTGAAAGCTTTTGTTTTGTCCAATGACTGAAGAAGTCTCTCCCCTTTATTCTGGGGGTTTGGAAAAAATGTTGTCAAGTGAATAGTTTGGTTAAGAGCCAAACTGGATACCACCTTTGGCATAAATGTAGGATTTGTTCTTAAGGAAACCCTGTCTTGATGAAAAATGATGAAAGGTTCCACTGCCATTAGTGCCTGTAACTCAGACTTTTCGTGCTGAAGTTATTGCCACAAGCAGAGCAGTTTTCCATGACAAAAATTTTAATTCTGCTGAAATGAATGGCTCAAAAGGTGGTAAAGTAAGTTTTTCCAAAACAAAGTTGAGGTCCCAAGTTGGTCTTTGTGCTCTCCGGGGCAGTCTTATGTTTTTAGCCCCTCTGAGGTATTGTCTTAGTAATGGGTGAGAAAAAATAGGAGGATCCATGTTGTAATGAGCTGAAATGGCAGAGGCGTGGATCTTAATAGATGAAAAGGAAAGGCCTTTGTCCAGCATCTCAGTTAAGTATTGTAATATCTGAGGAATATTTGGAGCAAGAGGGTCAAGGCCCTGAGCCTGGTTCCAGGCGCAGAATCTCTTCCACTTTTCTGAATAAGATTTCCTGGTGCTGGGCCTCCTGGCCTCCAAAATGACATCCATAACAGCTTTAGAGAGAGATGTTGGCTGGTTGGCTAGGATATCTGCCATGCAACCAGATTTAAGATTTTGAGATGGCTGTGCAAGATCTGATTGTTTTGCTGAGTCAGAAGATGAGGAATTTGAGGTAAAATCCATGCTGGGCCTTGAGCCAAATTCTTTAAGATTGGGTACCCAATCAGGACAATTTTTGGTCTCTCTAGTCTGGCTTTTAGAAGTACCTTTGATAGGAGAGGAAGTTGTGGGAAGGCATAAACTTTTAGTGTTTTCCAGCTGAATGAGAGAGCATCAACTTTCCATGCTTGTGTGTGGTAAATCCTTGTGCAGAATTTCTGTAGTTGGCAGTTCAGGGGGGAGGCAGTTCAGGGGGGAGGCAAAGAGATCTGTCTGGGCACCCCCATTTTTGTGACATGCTGAATACTTGTGGATTTAATTTCCATTCGTGAGGATCCATGATATTTCTGCTTAAGTCGTCTGCCAGAGTATTTTTCTTTCCTGGCAGGAATTGTGCTTGCAGATGAACTTGATAGGTCAGTGCTGTGTTCCACAAGGTCATGGTTTGTCTGCATAGGGGGTAGGAATGAGTGCCCCTTTGCTGGTTTATGTACCAAATAACTGTGGTGTTGTTCGTCGTTAGTAGTAGTTGTCCTGGATGCAGAAGGTCCTCGATAGCTGTCAGGGCATTTTGTACAGCTAACATCTCTTTTTGATTGATGTGGAGATGCATTTGGTCTGCGGTCCACTTGCCCTGGATACATTTTCCTGCCATGTGTGCTCCCCAGGCGTAGTCTGATGCATCTGTTGCGAGTGTCTGCCTGGCTGTGGGTAAAGTGAAAGGTTGTCCCTTGTTATGGTGACATGCCTGTGCCCATCATAGAAACTCCTGTTGTAGGCAGGGAATGAGTGGTATTATTGTTTCCAAGCTGTGACAGTGTTGAGTCCAGCCACTTTTTAGATACCATTGTAGCTTCCTCATATGCAGTCTGGCATATGGTATTAGTAGTATGCAGGACGCCAAGAACCCCAAGGCCTGCAGAATTTTTCTTGCAGGGAGTTGGGTTTTTGTTGCCATCAAATGAAAATACTGAGTCAGTTGTCCTTGCTTGTCTGGCGTGAGATAAGCCATCTGGGCAGTTGTATTTAAGCTTGCACCCAGGAATATTATCTCTTGTGAGGGCACTGGTTTTGACTTCTTTTCGTTTATTGTGTACCCTAGGCCCATAAGTAATCTTTTTACAAATGCCAGATGCTGTAGTAGAATGTCCTTGCTCTCTGCTTGTATAAGGCAGTCGTCCAAGTAAAGATATATTTGAATTCCTTTCTGTCTGCAAAATGCAATTACTGGTGCCAGGCATTTTGTGAAAACCCTGGGCACAGTAAATAATCCAAAGGGCAGTGCAGAGAATTGGTAATGCATTGTGCCAGCTATGAGTCTGAGGTATCTTCTGCGATTTTGTCCGATAGGGACATGCAGGTATGCCTCTTTGAGGGCCAAAGTAACAAGCCAAGCCTTCTTGCCCAGCATGGGAAGAAGCTGCTGTAGTGTCAGCATTTTGAATTTTGGAATATCCAGGCAAGTATTTAGAATAGATAGGTCCAGTATGGGTCTCCAAGTTTTGTCCTTTCTGGGGACCAAGAAAAGTCTTGAGTAAAATCCCTGTCCTTGTTCCTGTTCTGGTACTTTTTAAATAGATCTCGGGCTTTAATTTGTTTTTGTGCCTCTACCCATTGGTTTTGTGGCAGATCTGGCATTCCTTTTGGCCTTGGTAGTGTGTGAAAGTGGAACTTGTAACCTTGAGACACAATATCCAGAACCCATTTGTCTTGGGTGATTATATGCCAATTTTGTGCAAAAAGTGCTAGTTTCCCCCCTAAGGGAGCTGCCAAAAGGCAAAAGCTTGGCATTTGAAAGGGGAAGTCATTGGGACGGTTTCCTATAAGGTTGTGACTTGTCTTCTCCTCCTTTAGGGGTTGAAGTACCCCACTGTCTTGGTTTGTAAGAACCTTGGGGCTGAGATCTGCCTCTTTGGCGTCTGTATCTGCCTCTTTGTGGTCTGTCTGATACCGGAAAGTACCAATTTTTAGAAGGTCAATTTCTGCTAAATCTAGGAGGCTGTACCTGTAAGAAATCCTTTACTGTCTGCATAGATTTTGCTTTATCCTCCATTTTCTTTAATATGTCTTCAGCCTTAACACCAAACAAGATATCATGCTGTAAAGGAGCATCCAATAATTTTGCCTTAACATGATCAGGTAAACTTTGTTCTTTTAACCAAGCATGCCCTCTTATCACAGATCCTGTAACTGCGGCTCTACCAGACGCCTCTAATGAATCAAAACCACATTGCAGAGTATGTTTTCCCACTTGTTCAGCTCCATGCAATAAGTCCTGCATTTCCTTATGATCAGGACCTTCTAAGCTTGTAGGCATCTTCTGTTTCAGCAAAGACATTAAATATTATTGGTATTTAAGCATGTGGAACTGGCAATTTAAGGCCCTTACTGCTACAGTTGCAGACGTGTAAACTTTCTTCCCCCATCTATCCAATGTTCTGGAATCCCTGTCAGAGGGTACTGGATTTTAGCAGTAGAAGCCTTTACCCCTTTGGGACCCTGGGAAATAGTTTCTGGGTCAGCAGCAGGGTTTTTATAAAGAAATTTGTGTGAGTCAGGGACTCTGTAGTACCTGTCAGGCTTGACTGGAGCTGGGGGCAAAGAATCAGGGGTTAAACTAGATTCAGAGAACACATCATCCACAATATCTAACACAGGCGGAATAGTCATAGGCCTGTGCTGAGGCAAGAACAGAAAATCTCTGAGCCTTTTCTTGGATTCTGAATAATCCTGGCTCTCCCAATGGAAATGCTCCCTCATGGTGTGTAAAGTTTCCCCAAAAGAGTAACCATCAGGAGGAGAGGTTGAAGGGATTGATTCTTCAGCATCAGAGTCCTCATAGGGGGGTAAAGAGTATCCCTGGTCTGAAGAGGAATCAGAGGAAATGGAAACCTGGTCAGAGGAATCATAGTCTGTATCCTGACTAGGCCTTTTATCAGGAGGGGGATGAGAACCCCTGATCAGAGTAATTAGGTTTTCAGCCATTTTAAGCATCCGTTTCTTAGGCATGGAGGCCTGTGCAGGAGAATGCTGTACTTGTTTCTTTGTCTTTAATGGAGTTTTTGACTTGGTTGCTGTTTTGATGGTAAGCTGGGAAGGTCTGAAAACACCCTCAGAAGCCGATGCCTGCTCAACGGCTCCGGACCCATCTGAGGGAATAGTTTCCGTAGGCCCAACACTTTAAGTTTCCAGAGGCCTAGCTGTCTCCACGTGGGAGTTCAAGGCGGCCTGTGGCTCTGAGGCAGCGGAAGTCAGGGGCTGTGAAAGCACCTCACTGAGCACCGGCAAACTGGCGACTGGCCTGGAAGAGGCGTTGTCGTTGGTTTTGGACCTCGGTTGCCTGTCCTTATCCTTGTCTTTGCGTTTTTTGTGTATTCCAGTCGTCGGCTGTTCTGACGGCATGGTATAATTGAACCTTCAGCCAAAATAATGGCGAGCAAAATCAAACAGACGTTTAATCGTGCATTTGTTAAATCTAGCACAAAACAGACAACTAGTGATGTGGTGGTCTGGGCCTAGGCATGGAATACAGTAAGAATGAAAATCCTTATGAGGTATTTGCTTCCCACAAGAAATACAATTATTAACTTTTACTGACATCGGTCTGAGGCAATAAAAAGTTTCCCCAACAGGGTACTTAGCTTTATTGCAGACTTCGGTTCTGAAATTCGACTTCAAAAATCTCAGGAGTTGGCCGACCGGCACTTGCGAACTGCTTTTGCTTCGGGCACCGCGCGGCAAGAAAGACTGAAGAAAATGGCATCCGCTGCATCTTGTATACCACTGGCGCACTGACGTCAGGGAAGAAGCGACAGCAACTGAGACCGGACCAAGATTTTGGAACTCTGGCCAACTGCGGGATTGCCTGACGGCAGGATAACCCAAGTGTAATGACTGCAGCAGTGAAACACGATGAACATCAGATTACAGTGGTTCACTCACATGTGCAGGAAAGAAAAGGATGATTTGGTAAAGGAAATTTGAGGGAAACAAGAAGAAAGTAATAGGAGGAGAGGATATCCAGCTAAGAGATGGATGATTTTCTGAGGGAAGACCCAAGGTAGCAGAGTATGACCAGTGAAGAAGGTACAGCGGTTCTGAATTGAGGGAAATGTCAATAGCTAATATGACACCCTGACCACATGTAAAAATGTCAGAAAGGGGGCTGATTATGTGCAAGAGCAGCAGCTTCGCTCACATTAGGATACAGTAAGCAGCATCAGCATTAACAGACCAGCATGACTTAATGGTCACCTGTCCAGCCAGTGCCCACAATGTTGCATGTGGTCACCTTTGACATTGCAGAGGGATCCATCAGCTGCCAACATACTTTGCCTCCATGAACAGGACATCACTGACTTGCTACCATGGTGAAAAAGGCCCCATATGAGAGTTAATAGATATGTGCTGCCCATACATGGAATAAAAGAGGATGAATGGAATGCCCACCCTAGTGGACACAAAGACTTCTGTAACAATCATTTTAGCTACAGAGATCTTTCAGCATCTGAAAGGACACATTAGGAGTTTTACAAGCATCAGCTTTGGAAATCCTACACCAGTTCCATGACATAATACTGTAGCATGTTGAGGAGCATACTCGGCAAAGGGCAGAACCACCACTATGAGAGCATTGTATGACACAGCCCATTTCTCAGAGATCCTCAAGGCCATTAACTGCACTCGTACTACTATCATGGCCCCACCTGCTCCACATGCCACCTAGGATGTCAACCAGAATGGCTTCTGTTCCATGAACGGCCAGGTGGTATGCAATGGACATGGCATTTCATACAATGTGTCTATGCACCTTCCACGTAGTTCCCAGGATTATCATAACTGGCACATAGCCAACCTATACCAGCATGACTGGACTAACTTTCTACAGGTCCATCTAACTGGTCAGTGCACACACTGCCAACCACAAAGTCTTGGATATGCTGGTTCCATGGAAGTAGGCACTGTTGTGTGTGCACGATACAACTTTCAAGCATGGCTAAGGACTCATCTACACCTCCCAGACCACACCACCATCTATAAGGGGGACATCGGCTTTGCAAATCCTACACCAGTTCCATGACATAATGCTGCAGCATGTTGTGAAACATATTCTGTTTTCACAGACAGCAAAGAGCAGAACCACCACAATGAGAGCATTGTATGACATCCCTTTCTCCGAGATCCTCAAGGCCATTAACTGCACTCATATTGCTATCATGGCCCCACCTGCTACACATGTCATGCTCTCATAGTCGTGGTTCTGGCCTTTGCTGTCTGTGAAAACAGAGTAAGCTCCTCAACATGCTGCTTCATTATATCATGGAAGCGGTGTAGGATCTGTAAAGCTGATGTCCGCCTGGAAACTACGTGGAGGGTACACAGACACTTTTTATGCAAAAAGCCCAAAATTTCCAGTCACAAAATATACAAAAAGATTAAGAGAGAAATTAGAAGAAAGAAAAATAATTCCACAAGAAAAACTTTCAGAAGCCTCAAATAAAAATGTGTGTTCATTAATACAAATGATTTGTGAAAAACATTATATAGACTAAGAAACTTAGATTTGTTTGAAAAAAGAAGCATCTGAGGAAGTGCAAAAATATAAACAACAAAACCTACAGATTTTTGAAAAGTATAAAAAAGGAATATGGACATGGGAAAGAAAGACAGATTTGATATGGTGCGATATTTATGCAAAGTCGAAAGCCAAATTAATCAATACAAAAATTGCAGCCCCAAAGACACTAAGAGAAATGCAAGCAAAGGCATCCAGATATGGAAAATTTCACAATAAAAAAATAAGATCACAAAGAGGAAATGTAGAAAAGAAGATCAGTAAAGGAGAAGTTAAGAAACAGAATCTGAAGTTATGGAGTGCCTGTGAAGTGAAGGATTTAGTGTAGAAGGTCTAACACAGGTTACATCACAGCATGATGGAACGAGTCCCCAAAGTAAGGAGAAACAGGAAGATGAGGAGACATCTGAAGAGGAAATATGGACGTGGGAATGAAAAAGACATTTAATATGGTGTAATATCTATGCAAAGGAGAAAGCAAACTTCATCAATATAAAAAGAGTAGCACCAAAGATATCGGAAGAGAAATACAGGCAAAGGAATCTGGACATGGAAAGATTTATAATACAAAAAATAAGAACTTCAAACAAACCAAAAAACTGAGCCACTTTAATTCTTCTCTTCAAACAATGGTACATCAAACAGTAAGCACTTTCGTCATCCTTCGGATGTACCATTGTTTGAAAAGAAGAATTAAAGTGGAACCTGTTTTTATACTGGCTCTGTTTTTCGGTTTGTTTGAAGTTTTTATTGTTTTTCCGAATCAATATATATATTTTTTGTGACAAAAAATAAGACAGACAAAGAGGAAAAGCAGAAAAGATTAGTAATGGAGAAGTTAAAGAAATAGAAACTGAGGTTATGGAGTACCTGGGGAGTGAAGAATTCAGTGTAGAAAATCTAACTCAGAAAGCACCACAACATAATACAGCAATACACATCCAAATTAAAAAGAAACCAGTGGAACAGGAAGAACTGGGCAGTACCCATATGAAGACATTATGCAGCCTTCAACAATAAACCAGTATAAACGTTTACTTGAAGCTAGACAGCAAGGGAAGGAACAGGAAACTGTGGCAACTCTAACACAGTCAATGTTGAGAAATGATAGTGCAATGGATGACACAGGATGAAACTGAAAAGAATGTGCCACAGGAAGATGCTATAGAACTCTCTATAGAATGCCCACAGGAAATGGGGAACAAAAATGTGCCCTTAGTTTAGAAGAAAATGAGCTAAGAGAAGAGTTGCTTGGATTTAACAGAGATAGCTAGACATATGAAGATCAGTGAAATAAATAGACTGCAGAAGGTCAATAAAACCCAAAAAGTCAGAAGTCTGATAAAACAAATAAATACATTAATTAGGACTGTCCATAGAGATTCATGCGATATAACAGAAGTAAACAGAATATATTAATATGCAGCTAAATTAATAACAGATAAAATTCTACCACAAGAACATTGGGTAGCAAGTGAAATGAAGGGGAGAAATCGAATACCATCATGGAAGTATTGAAAAGAGAAACCTATAAAGCAATTAAGACAAGAAGTGTCACTGTAAGAGTACAGAAGAGGGAACAGATCAACAAAAATACTCAAAGATAGAAGTGATAAAAGCAATGGGCAGCCTTATAATGGATCAGGATTTATCATGCACTACTGTAAATAATAAACTAAAAATCTCAGCACAGGCAGAAAAACTTAGAAGATACATGGATAAATATAAAGGAAAAATACAAAATAAGCAATTTATTGACAACTCCAAAAAGTTCTATATATAAATGGGAAACAAGGTAAAGGGAATTGAAAGACCACCCCCAAAAAAAACAGAAATAGATACACTTGGAGAAATATCTCTGAAGATCTTGTGGAACATAAAGATGGTAAATGGATAGAAGTAAAAGAAAGAATAAGAAGTTTAAAAGAACAGGATATGAAATGGGATGAAGTAACAGCCAGATAGATTGAGATAAAGTTAAGAAAAGCCTCCAATTGGAAAACTCCAGAGCCAGATGTAGTACTCGACCAATAACATGCCATCCGAATTGATGCCAACAGAGTTTATAGTCATTTAGGAGAAAATTCACTCATGGCAATAGAACAAAAAGGTTAATAAAAGAAAGTCATATGGAACAAAGAATCATCTCTTGCTAAATAAAGTCATAATGAAGAACTGTAAAAAGGGGAAGAATTTAAGTATGGCATGGACTGACTACAAAAAAATTTGATAGTATCCCACATTCATAGATAAAAGAGTGCTTACAAAAGTATAACATAACACCCTATACGGATCAGTTAATTACAGTGACCATAAAAGAGTGGTAGACCACTTTGCAATCAAGCCATGATGAAGGACAAATTATTATTCCAGGGATAAAAATTCAAAGGAGGATATTCCAGGGTGACTCCCTGTCACCGCTGCTATTTTGTCTTACCCTTAACCCTTTAAGCTGTCTACTTAACAGATTAGGCCATGGCTATAATTTGGCAACTAGAAAACAACAAAAGTGTAAAGACCTCTCATCTTCTTTGTCTCATTTTTATAACTATATAGCTCATCAGATGAGGAACTGACAGCACAACTGCAAGAAGTCAAAACTTCTTCAGATGATATAAGAATGTGATTTGGTCTTGATAAATGTGCAAAAGCAACCTTTAAAGCAGGAAAACTGCAGCACCAAGAAAACATAAGTTTGGGACAAGAATGTGATATAAAAGAACTTGAGCAAAAGGAAGTGTATAAATATTTGGGAATTGATGAAAAATAAACAATAAAACATGAACAAATGTGAATAAAACTTAGTAAGGAATATTTTGGAAGACTTAAATTAATCCTGAAAACAGCACCGACATCTAGGAACAAAATTCAAGCTAGAAACCGATTTGCTCTTCCTGTCCTAACTTAGTTTTGGAGTGAATGACTGGCCCCAAAACATATTGGACAGATTAAGACAAGAAAACAAAAATGCATCATGCTCACCAAATGATTTATTACAAATCAGTGCATATCAAGATTATATATTCCCTGTTCTGAAGGAGGTATGGGCCTCCTTGAAATTGATTACATGTACAGATCTGCAACTGTGGGACTGCACCCATATCTGCTGACCTCACAAGACCCAAACATAGTGAAAGTTTTGAAACATGAGGAGAATAAATCTAAGAGGACTTCCCTGCTTAGTCTAGCAGAAGCATATCGACATCAAACAGGAACGAAAATCAAACCATAAGTAGATAAAAATCAGGCAGCAACTGAATGTGCCAAAAAACAAAACAGCGAATATAAAGTGAAGGATCAGATGAGAAGGCAAGTAATGTGGAAAATGCATATAGTTGCAAGTACAGAAAACTTCTGGAAGAACCTCATGTTGAGCAGGATCGAACACAGAAATGGTTAAGGAGAGGTAAATTCAAAAGAAAATTGGAAAGGTTAATATTGGCAGTCCAAGATAGCGGGCTACGTACATGTCTGTTTATAAAGTCCATTGAACATGTGGGAGAAAAAGACAAATTTAGGTTTTGTAAAACAGAATTGGAAACAGTTGCACACCTTGTTGCTGGTCATGACATGCTAATAGCAGAAGGATTGTATACTGAAAGGTACAATAATGTGTCAAGACTGTTGCATTGGGAATTGTGCAAACATTATGGTACTGAAGTGGCTGAGAAACACTGGAAACGTGAACCACAAAGCATCATAGAAAATGATGATGTCTACATCACATGGTATCACCCATTACCAACAGTTCAAAAGACAGAAGCGAGAAAATCAGACATAGTGGTCCATGAAAAGAAGACAAAAGTAGCACTGATCATTGAAATCATTACACCCAGGGACTACAGTGTCTTGCATTCAGAAAGGCACAGTCATAAAATATCAAGATTTACAGGCAGAAATGAGAGCAATGTGGAAGAAAGATACCCGGACAGTTCTAATAGTAGTAGGAGCAACGGGTCTTATAAAAAAGAATCTACAATTGTATTTCCACAAGTTATCAATACATGTAATGCCGTATGAATTGCAGGAGGAGTCATTACTGGGCACTTTGCAGTTGTTGCAAACAGCACTTTTGGCTGACATCAAAGACTGAAATAATACTAATTGCATGAACTTTAATCGTACTTTGACTTGCAAAAGGGGTACATTCCCATCATGGTATTACAAACCCAAAAGATTTGGAGAAATTAAAAAAAGGTAGAAATGAGCAGAAGCTTAAGAATGACTTCTATGGAAAGCTGACATGCGTGACTCTACCTCTACATGCTAAAAGCTCGCACCCCAAAATTTCTAAGAAAGATGTCATCAAATCACACGGGATGAGAATAGCCAGAGTCGCTGGAGAGATGGACTGATTTCTCACCAACCCAGAACTGCAGCAAGATTTTCTGGAAAGAGGATATAATGAGAATTTGGAATCCAACATACTGGAACCCATAAAACTCCTCAAACAATATAATGATCCAGTTCTGCTGAACCCCACCAGAAGGAAACAGTCACAGAGGAAATACAAAACATAAAAGAAGTACGATCATAAGTTATTCCAAGGATTCACATGTAATAAAAAGAAAAATGGTCAAACACTGGATTATCATAAGGGGAAATCAATCTATTACTCAGGTTTTGGATCCTCAGCCATCCTTCATTTAATGAAAAGGAACAGATTACAAAGGATTAGTCCAGATAAAAAACACAAACTAGCATATCTAGGAGACTCACTCTCCCTAATACCTCCATGTGGGAGGAATAAAGATGTTATGTTGAAGTTTCCCTTATTCGAATGTACCTGAAAGGCCCATGAGGGTTTACCAGCTCAGCAGCCTGCAGAACCAGATTTTAGTTGAAAGTTAAAAATTAAAAACAAAACCTCTTAAATATGACAACCTACCATGAGCCACCACTATAAACTACATTTAAGAAAACATTTTTGCCCGAGTTTCATCAGGTCCATCTAATATAGTGGTTTCCACTTTGATCATTAACAATGCCTACTTTTACAAGGCTATCACCAGTCTTTATTAGTTTGTTCTGAAACACATTTAATACTGTGTCTGTATCTATGGGGCTCATATTCCTTGGAGCCAATTATGAAAGCTTAATTATTGAACTTTTTTGTACAGTCTATCACATGTAATATGAGAGGCTGTGCCCACTTTTATAAGGCTCATATCTCCTGAAATACAATATTTAAGGCTGAAAAAAAAAAGACGTTTACAGTGCCTGCTTAGAAGAGGCTCATATACATGATTAGTTTGCCCTGTCCCTATTCTTCTTCCTCCTGACGATGATGGACCTTTTTATATACCAGAGAGGTAGTCACAAAGCTACAGTAAGTGATTCTCATTTTTGAACACCACATGCATCCAGGGAAATAGCGTACATTGGAAACAAGTCAGTGCCCATTTTTGCAAAGCTCATGGATGTGCACGAGGAAGAGGAAAAAAGTTAAAGTAAGAGACCCCAGAACCTTTTGTACAGGCTTTCTGTACCAGTGGAATAAACATCCACCAAGTGGGGAACTGTAGAGTACACAAAATCTTTAATAAACATAAGAATGTCAGACCTTTGAGCACAGGCAACTGTGCCTATGGTATAAAGAATACAGCACTGTGGAGTGGTGATATTCCAGTCAGCAATTCCACAATCCTAGTTAGAATCGACAAGGAAGCACTTTATACAATGCTTTCACACAGCTACTATATTCAAGCTGTAACACAGGCATATGAAAAGGACAGGACTGTACTACCGGGAGGGACAAAAGTTCTAGGAAGGTTGTTGGATCTAACTCTTCAGAACAACTACTTTATGTTTGACAGCAGGTTTTATAAGCAGACTAATGGAATAGCTATGGGGCGGCCATTGCTTCAAGCCTGGCCAATATGGATCTTGGAAAATGGGAGGAGGGGGCACTGTACCAAGGCCCCTATTTTAAATCAATGAAATGCTATCTACATTTCACTGATGACCTCTTTATCATCTGGGAGGGGGATGATGCCACACAATGATTTTTACAACCATATCAGTAATTCCACTAGCTTCCCGAGATTCATGACCTCTTACAACAAGACCTCAGTTTGCTTTTTAGACATAACCATATCCTAAGACACTAAAAACAAATCTCTCTCTAACAACCTGTTCAGAAAACCAACCTGGTTTAATATGTTGCTGCACAGTAAAACCATGTATCCCCAGACCACTAAGAGAAATGTTATAAAATCTCAGGGGATGCGAATTACATGAGTCTCCAAAGAGCTTAGAGATTTCACCACAAATCTAATCAGCCTACACCAAGACTTCCTGACTAGAGGTTATTACTGAATTCCATCCTTAACCCCATCAGAAATTTAAAAAAGAGGCACAGGACCTCATTTTGAGGGACCTCTCTGGGAGACTCCTAGGGCTCAAGAGAAATGCTGGGATCCACAGGAGAACAAAAAAAAAAATGACCCTCACGTTTATAGTGGATTACAAAACAATCAAAAATCATGACAGACAACTGGGTAATGGTAACAGACAATAAAACAACCGTAAAAAGTTCTAGGACCTCATCTTTGTTTTGTTTTTACAAAAGCCAGAAACAGAGACTGGGTAGAGTAGAAATTCAGAACAGAGGAACTTACCCCTGTGCCTCCCCCTTTTTGCACTTACTACACATATGCAACAAGAACTACTTATTTTGTCTAGTACTCAGGAGAAAAATTGACAGTACTTTTTCTAGAAATTGCAACACACTGCTTTTGTGATATACATGCACAGTGTAATGGCTGCAGTTGTTTTTACTTAGGGAATACTGAACAAATTCAAAATCAGAATAGCACACCACCCGTCTAACGTCAGACTCCAGATCCTCAAAAAAACAACTAGTGAAGCACTGTTGTGATTTCCCAGACCATGGAAGTCTCCTCTTCCATCTTGGACAACTTCATTATGGGTCCACTCAAAAGAAATAAAAATGCAATCCTTGAAAAAATGTAGTTAAACTGGCAGATTAGGATGGAAGCCCGCCACCACCCTGGTCTAATCTCAAGCATTTCCATTAAAAGTGTGCTTAAACTCAAGAAACTAAACCATAAATGATATAGCTAAAACACCTATACTGTTTAACTCAGGATTTGGACATAAACTTTTAATAACCCTAACTGCTGGTGTTAATATGAAAACGCTCATCAAAAATTAGACTTGCAAATCACTGCATCTACCTTGGTATGGTTTACCTGCTGAATTAGTGACACGGGAAACAAGCCACACCATTTATTTTATTTGTTTTGTTGTGGTTTCTCTTGTTTTGTGATCTCTAGATGTATACAAATCCAAAACAGCAACTGCCAGGTGTTTAAAAATGCTTTTTACTTCATGATATGCACAAACATATACAGCAACATTCAGTTATTGGAATTTTTTTCTATGACTCATTTGAAACTTGGGTTTTCCTTCTGGTGTTAGGTGTGAAAAAAACGGGGGGGGGGGGGGCCAACACTAGCCTCCTAGTATGACTGACAGTCCACACCCACACATCAGACTCTTACGTTATCTAACCACACCCCCAGCCCCATGGCACCATCCTCTCTCTCTCAGGAGATTGATTAACTGTCCTTCCACCTGAACCCGCTCAGTTTCAAGCCCTTTTTCTAGCCAGGCGCAGTGCGATAATCGCTCTGTTTCGCACTAACTTCACCACCTGGAACCTGAAGACAGGAAGAAGATCCCTTAACTTCTATACTCAGGAAGAAGCTTGACATTAAAGAACCCAGACTTGACTACAATAAAACCATGCTTTCAGTCCAGGAGCATTCTCCTACTCACTGGCATTTACTGCCCAGCAACCAGGTACATATATTCTAGCCACTTGGTCTGTATTTAGCATAATTTCTGTAATATGCTGTACAATGAAAATGGTTATCCCAGGGCACCACTCAACACTGCTATATGCTTTATACCATAGGCACAAGTTGTCTATGCTCAAAGAAGGTCTGACATTTTTATGTTTATTAAAGATTTTGTAGACTCTACAGTTCACCATTTGGTGGATTTTTATTCCACTGGTACAGAAAGCCTGTACAAAAGGTTCTGAGGTCTCTTACTTTATTTAACTTTTTTCCTCCTCCTTGTGCACATCCATGAGCTTGCAAAAATGGGCATTTTTCCAATGTACGCTATTTCCCTGGATGCATGTGCTGTTCAAAACTGAGAATCACTTAGTGTAGCTCTAAGTGACTACCTCCCCTGCATATAAAAAGGTCTGCCGTCATCAGGAGGAGGAAGAATGGGGACTGGTCACATTAATCATGTATATCAACCTCTCATAAGCAGGTACTGTAAACCTTTTCTTTTTAGACTTTCATTTTGTATTACAGGAGATATGAGCCTAGTAAAAGTGGGCACAGCTTCTCATATTAAAATGTGACAGACTATAAAAAAAAAAGCTATGTAATTAAGCTTTCATAATTGGCTACAAATAATATGAGCCCCACAGATACAGACACAGTAGTAAATGTGTTACATAACAAAATAATATTAAAGTCTGGTGATAGCCTCATAAAAGCAGGCATTGTTAATGATAAAAGTGGAAACTACTCTATTAAATACACATGATGAAGCTAAGGCGAAACTATTTTCTTAAAATATAGTTCTACAGTGGTAGCTCATGGTAGGTTGTCATGTTTGTTAAAAGTTAACACTTTTAACTAAGAATGAGGTTCCACGGCCTGCTAAACTGGTAAACCCTCATGGGTCTTCCAGAAATATTCAAATAAGGGATTAACCTCCAAACTTTGGGACTGGCTCCTTATTTTTCCCTCTCCAAATCACAGTTTTTTCGTACAAGATGGATTTATTCCCACCCTGACAAAGATCATCACTACAAACAAGACCATATTAATAGGTTCAAGTCCCAAGGATATAAAACTGGCACGATTTTTACTGCCAGTAATCTGGCATCCTCAATGGATAGGAATGACCTTTTGATGTACAAGGACAAACAACAACTTGGTCAACCTGTACTCAGATTGGCAACTACCTTTGGACACAACACCAATGTATTATGGGATAGTGTTAATAAACATTGGAATATAGTAATAGCAGATGAGAGGTTATCAGGCATCCTTAATGACAGATGCCTTTTTTTCCTGTCGCAGAGGTAAAACCCTGGGCTCTTATTTTAATCACTGCAAACAGGGTCTGATTTGGGGGGAACAATCCCAAGCCACTTTAACTGGGGAGTTGTTGCAGGGTTGTGATCATGTGGGCATTGTGTTTATTGTGTCAGGGTGGTAAAGTCCAAACAGTTTACAAGTAGAAATACGGGAATGGTTTATGAAATCAGATTTTTGGCCAGTTGTGGAACCGATTGCGTTATATACTTGGCCACCTGCACGTGTTCTGCTTTTTACATCGGTCAAACTTCTCGCCCGGTGAGATTATGGATATCCGAACACCTTAGTGATATCAGGCAGAAAAGACCAAACAATGCATTATTTAAGCATTCTTTGGTACACACCACAGCCAATTTTAGGTTCACCATTATTGATAAGAATAGTTGGGGACCGGGCTAATAAATCAGGCTGGCACAATATATTGAATAAAAAAAGAGAAAAAGTGGATCATTAAGCTGGGGGGGGGGGGATTATTTCCACCTGGCTTAAATGAACAATTACAACCAACCAAATCAGCAGGATTTTTGTTGAGTTGTGTTGTTACACCAATGTATATTAGGCTTTGTTTCATTGTATGATTTTAAACACTGAGGATGGCTTAGTAACCTTTGGCTGAAACCTGTCTGTTTTGCCTAATTTATGCTGGAATATATATATATATATATATATATATATATATATATATATATATATATATATATATATATATGCATTTAGGAGTTTTGGGGGGCGTGCACTTGCCGTACTTGCAGGAACTTTGATTGTGATGGGGATTTGAAGCTTGTCAATGTATCACTTAGGAGTAAGTAGTTTGTCTTAAAGAAATGTTCAAAGGCACCTTGGGTTGAAGAGATCTCCATCCCCACATAAAAAAAGTTCATCCCTGTCCATTTTCAAGCACAACTTGGATCTATGGGTCAGAAACAGAACATTTACCCTAGGACTGCCAACTGTACTACTGATGGACAGATGCTTTATCCCATACATAGGTCCTCTCAAATTATCTATGGTATGATCCCAGTTATTTTCATTAGGGGTAATATACAATTATCAACCATGGGATGGGTAAGGCCAATCTACACAAACTGTTATTTCGAGCACAAAGAGAGAAATTGGCTAAGCTTAAAATGGCCTGCAAAAGCACCTAGCCTAGTACTAACTTATGAACCTATAAAATCTATTAAATGGCCTGCAAAAGCATCTAGCCTAGTACTAACTTATGAACCTATAAAATCTATTAAATCTCAACTTAAGCAACACTTCATAGCTACATTGTTTGCATCTGTGCATCCCCAGGCTAAACAAAACTCAATATGGAAAAATGTAACTCTACAACATAATTTAAATTTCTGTGCACAACTCAACTCCACCAACTCAAGAAAACCCTTGCCTCTCTCTTTTCTCCATCCCCTAGCATTTGGGAGCTGTTCTTCTTATATATATATATTTTAATTACTCAGTGACTTCTTATATCCAAGTGCCTAGCTTCCTCACTCTCCTCTTACATGCTTCTTCTATCACTACTATTGTCTACTTTACATACTTTAGAGTCACAGATACTCCAAGGTCATAGAGTCTTATTATCATCAGTTATGTCTTGCCAGTACCTTCCTTTAGGACACACCACCTTTGTCCACAGGGCCATACTAATCAATCCCAGAGTAAATTTGTGAAAACCCAGCCAGTCATCTAGGCTATGTTTAAAGGAAGATAATGAGTCACACGGCTTAATATGCAGAAGAAGTTTATTCCAGAGACATGGGAGGCACCAAGTTACAAATCTGTCCCTCTACCAGACTTTATCTGTTGGTGCAAATTTAGGTCTCACAATCTAGTACTGTGGGAGTACTTGTACTTGAGGAGCTCTAGGAGGTCCAAGGCAACTAGGTCTCTAAAGGCATGGCAAGATCTTCCAAGACACTGAATAAGGGGATACAGATTTAATCCTCTTGATAGTTCAACGACTTTAGGCCTGTCATCTTTTTGGTTAGGAATCCTTGGAGTCTTTCTAGTTATTTGATACATTTAGTGAGATACATCCCAAAGGGAGGAACGTACTGGGCAACTGGTCTGATCAGTACCGATAAGGGAGTGACCACCTCTTTAGACCTTGAAGATATGCCTTTGGCAATTATCTGCTCTAAATAAAAGGATTTTCTGATCACCACTGTCACACAGTGGGCAAAAGAGAGGGGATTATCAACCCAAGTTCCTAGGTCCCAGACAGCATTTTCCTTTTGTATTGGAGTGCTGTCCATACATTATGCCTATTCCTATTAAATTAATCTGTCTATTTTTGGCTCTTCGGATTCAATAGTAAATCAGTAGGACAGCCAAAAAAAATCTAAGCATACATCTTTTTACTGTAACTGTCAAAAACTGTACAACAATCTTTTGGCATATGAATGTGCAGGTTAGGACTACCAGCGTACCGAAAATTCTATCTCGTCTTTATTTTCTTGTGCTTTTTTCTGTATAGGGAACGCTGTGATTATTTGTGAGCTAGAAAATAATTACCTTTGTCTACCAGTATTTATCCACTGCATTGAACAAACAGGTAATGAACTGTAGTATGCTTCTAACGTATGAACCTTTATTTGTATATTGTTCATGGCTTTATGTCTAATTCTGTAACTCCTGCTCTTTTGATTTTATGAAAACCTTAAGTTTTAGTAAAATTGGACTGCACTACATTTCTAACACTTGTTTCACTTATGTCCCATTTTGAAAAGGTTTTTTTTTTCTGGAGCTTTTCTCCCCAGATCTCCCTGAACTGGGGTTGTTGCCCAATTAAACATCCCCAGTAAACAAATGCAAGCATTTAAAGTCAAAGATTTCCATTCTCTGTACCTAAATAGAATTAATATGCTGCTCTTGTAACAACTCAAGCAAAGTCATTATAACTCATCATGCATTACTGTGGACGATGTCATTACAGTTGTTCCAACACGTACAAGGTTCGAGTTCCCATTTAAATGTGCTATGTTACACACTATATATGTAGGGTACATTGTGCAAGTCATACAGACCATATTGGGAGTGTTGACTGTCTACATTTAAATGTTGATATGCTTCCTTTGAAGGATGAATCCATTATTCATAAAAGAAGCACTGAAAACACTCAAAAATAATGGTGGCTGTCATACCAGCTAATGGAAACTGTAAATTTATCTGATGGAACACTCTGGAGGGTGAATGCAACTTCAGTACAGAAAAATCATAGGCAGCTGTAAGCATTCAATGCTTTTCTCTTAAAATAAGAGTTGTAGCCAACAACCTCTACAAAGTGTCCTTGGCCATACAATATGTTTTGAAATGTCTTGCTTAATTTTTTAAAAACATAATTTGAATGCTACTCTAAAATATGTACTTTATGACTTTGAGCCTTACAATGATGCTGCCAGAGCTGTGGTTAAAGAGTGACACTTTCCATTGTATGCAAACCTGTGGCATTACATCCAGGCATATGGATCGGCACTTTTGTATAGTTCGGCACGGCAGTTTAAGCTAAATGTGAAGCAGCAAGTGTCTGTTATTTCTTAATAGGCGGTCTACTCTGTATACACTATGCTGAAGTCATGCTTTCATGAATACGCTACTGGCTTTTTAACTCATTTTGTGGATCATTACACTTTAATGGAGACTCCATATTTCATTCAAAAATGTCTGTAATATGGGTTTATACCCAGAATTCCCAACCAAGTTTTGGTCTGTTACAAAGTGTCATGCACACAGACTGCCATTCACAGGGGGACACAACCAGTTAAGCTGTACATTAGGAAGACATTTTGATGGCTTGTCTTGCTTAATATAAGCTCGTTACACAGCAAAACAGAGTGCATTACTAGAGATTTCATGTTTTGGCAGGTTGTCCAATTACTACTCCACTCAGGCATTCCATGGATTCTGAACAGCACCTTAATCCTGTGCTTGAAAACAGGTGTTAGTTTTCTAAAGTTGCTAAGTTTTTAAATTAACTCCAGTTAATTTAAGTGAATAAAACTTTGGTACACTCATCTTTTTGATTTTAGCACTTTTACAGCACTGACTCATGAGGCAAGGGTGTAGCCAGGCATCATCTGTACTCAGAATACAATTTTTTTTCTGAACCTGTTAGAAACATTGGGGCTTTATCAAGCCATATGAGGTCTATAACCATCTGGATAATGCTTCTAAAAACATATACATAGCTTGCTAACAGAAAGGATTGCAAATCTAAAAACAATACATTTCATTTCACATATTTATATAATTTTATGCTTACAAATTTCCATAGGCACAGCCTACATACTACTCTATAGGTTTGTAATATTTGTGGAGCTTTTTTCCCCAGGCCTCTGTTGAAAAAGGGCTTTGGCTCAGTCAGGCTAACCTGGTCAATAAATGTCAAATAAAAATACAATAAACACCTAAAATAGTTTTTGACTGAGCAGCTGAAAATGCTACAAAATTAAATTTGGGGTAGGGTGGGGCAATAGCTCAAGTGATATGACCAACTTTTAAATGCCAGGTAGATTGTTTATGTGTGGGGGGGCTAGCAAAAAGCATCTGTGAGTACAAAATGGAATTCACTGGCTGCACCCCTGTCATGAGGAATGTCTACTTATTCAGTATATTTCACTCGACAGATCTTTGCACTGCACTGTGCTTTGGGCATTTATGTTGGACTTTTGAGTTTTGTTTTAGGATTTCTTCTGTGACCATGTAATGGCTGGGAAGTGTTGGAGATTAGTCATAGTTACCGGTTTCAATGAAAAGAACATGTGCATACTTGCCTACTGTGTGCTGCAAACTGATTTTTGAAATACGTGTATGAATGATGTACAAGACAGCAATTTTAACCAGTGTAATACATTTAATTTCACCTACTTATATAATTTTTATGTTTAAAATTTCCATAGGCACAGCCTACTTATAGAAACTCGAATTATAAACACATCACAGCAACAACATTTTACAATTCACAGCTGCAACAATAAAATGACATGATAAAAGTTCTTAATGGATGTTTAAAAGGCATCTAATTCAACAAAAAGATATAGGATAAATATTTTGAACCAAACAGCTTACTCTAAAACAGGTTTAGTAATCTTCACCTTTGTATAGCACTGACTCTCCCATTTATGAGTGGTAGGTAACCCTGTATTTCGGATCAATCTATGAATAAAATACTGAGCTAAGCTAGGTAGTGTTCTATGAACACAAACACCAAAGTAGCAAAAACATCCTTTATCCTAGCTTATAAATGAGGTTCACTACATTCTATATAGAGTAGGCCATGATGTGTATAGGTCACAGAACGAGCCCATAACGTATCACAAAAAATGAATGATGCATATAACCTGTATGTTTCTCACAGCAGTCTTGGCAAAAGCTGCAAAGACAGTTTCCAGATATATTTTCTTCCTAAAAGGGAGGCTGCCTTTGTCATTACATGGACTTTAGGCTTCCTCCTATATGCAGTAAAGTACAGTTGTGTACACTTACCATAAATGTAGATGTTAGAGTGCATTCACTGTTGCAGTCATCACATGTGGGTTATCCCTGCTGTGGTAGCCCTCTGTCGGCCCGAATACCAGAGTCTTGTTTTTGAGCGCCGGCTGCCGTCGCCTGTAGTCAGACGTCATGTCGTCAGTGCTATAAAGCAAGGCAGCTGACGTCATTACATCAGTTTTTCTTGCCCTAACCCATCAGAAGCACAAGAAAAAAAGAGAGAAGTAGTCCTGGTGGCTAAAATCCACCTTGGGAAGCTTGTGTCCCCCTAGAGGAAGATGTTAAATGGGGGATGGAGGGAGGGAAACCAAGACTGCAACAGTGAATACACTCGAACATCTACATTAATAGTAAGTGTACACAACTGTACTATGTTCTTTGTGTTTCACTGTTGCAGTCATCACCTGTCACCTGTGGGAGAATTTGCAAAGCTGAGGAAAAAGGGTGGAAGGATAGGCTGAGTCCTAGGTATGGGTCAGGAGGCCCTGCAGAATCGCAGAGGCAAACCCTACCCTAGACTTAGAAAAGAGAGGTACACGGTAATGCTTTGTAAAGGTATGGACAGTGGTCCAGGTGGCCGCTTCCAAGATGTCCCTGGTAGGTATTCCTCTGAGGAAGACAGTGGAAGTGGAGGTTGCCCTAGTAGAGTGGGTACGGCTAGACCTAGGAATGGGTTTCCCATGTAGTCTGAAGCAAAAATGGATACAGTGCGAAATCCATTTGGAAATGGTTTGTCTGCAGATGGGCTTCTTCTCTGCCCCTGGGGCAAAACTGGTAGTACGGTCCAGAGATAGTATCGGAGTTGTCTGTGCATGTCTAGTGAGTGATAAATTCTTTCCCCTTTGTTTTAGGTTGGGAAAGAAGGTGGGAAGGTGTATGGCCTGGTTAAGGGTCACATCAGATACCACCTTGGGCATAAAGGAGGGGTTAGTCCTCAGGGAGACTCTGTCTGCATGGAAAATTATGAAGAGCTCGACAGCCATGACAGCTTGAAGTTCCGAGACCCTTCTGGCTGAGGTGATAGCTTGTAGGAAGGCAGTCTTCCAAGAGAGGTATTTCAATTCTGTTGAAGCGGCAGGTTCAAAAGGAGGTAAGGTTAGTTTTTCTAACACATAATTCAGGTCCAATGGTGGTGTCGGAGGCCTTCTGGAAGACCTGATATTAGAAGCCCCTCTGAGGAATTGCTTAATCAAAGGATGAGAGAAGAGGGGTGGATCTGAATCATAATGGGCAGAGATGGCAGAGGCATGGATTTTAATAGAGGAGAAAGAGAGGCCACTATTGAGCATCTCTGCTAGGTAAACCAGGATGAGAGGGATAGAAGGTTGGGAGGTACTGCCCCCTTTTGATAGTCTCCAGGAGCAGAATCTTTTCCATTTTCCTGCCTATGATTTTCTTGTGCTGGGCCTTCTGGCCTCTGTGATTATTTCCATGACCTGTTTGCTTAACAGGAACTCCTTGTTAGTTTTTAGTGTACAAGCCATGCTGAAAGTTTGAGAGTCTGTAGGTCTGGGTGCAGTACCTTCCCCCTCTCCTGGGTCAAGAGGTCTGACATCATGGAAAGCAGCTTTGGGGGCTGTAAAGTCAGACTGCGTAATAAGGGGTATCAATGCTGTCTGGGACAATCTGGAGCAATGAGGATGGCCTTTGGTCTCTCCTCTCTTATTTTGATCAGAACCTTGGGAATAAGGGGCAGAGGAGGGTATGTGTAACAAAGAGGGAGTTCCGGGGGAAGGTCAAAGCATCCACCTTCCATGCTAGGAAGGGATACTCCCTGGTACAGGACTTGTGCAGCTGGTGGTTGAGGTGCGAGGCAAAGAGGCCCACTTCTGGGGTCCCCACTCCTGGGCGATTTGTAGAAAGATTTCTCTGTGGAGCTGTCATTCGTGGGAGTCTAGTAAGTTTCTGCTTAGGTGGTCCGCCAGTGTGTTGTTGATCCCTGGTAAGTATTGGGCAATTAGGTGTAGCCCCATGGAGGTGGCAGTAAGCCAGAGACTCATGGCTAACCTGCACAAGGGGTAAGAGTGGCTGCTCCCCTGCTTGTTGATGTACCACATTACTGTGGTGTTGTCTGTTTTTATAAGGAGGACCCCTGGCCTGAGATGGGGTTGGAAGGAAGTCAGAGCCTTTTGCACTGCCATCATTTCTTACTGGTCAATGTGCAAGTGAAGTTGCTGGGCATTTCAAAGCCCTTGGGTACATCTCCCTGCTAGGCGAGTGCCCCAAGCAATGTCTGAGGAGTCTGTGGTGATTGTCTGGCCAGAAGGGTGGAGGATGAAGGGAAGACCCTTGTTCATGACACAGGCCTCTTCCATACCAGAAAAATTCGGCCCTTATGCGAGGGATCAGAGTGAGAGTGGTCTCTAAGAACAGAGTGCTGACACCAAAGGTTCTTTAAGTACCACTGAAGTTTTCTCATGTGAAGCCTGACGAGAGGGATGAGAAGAATGCAAGATGCCATGTATCCCAGGGCTTGCAGGAACTTCCTCGCAGTGAGGTGACGTCTGGAAGCTAGCTGGGTGAAGTAGAGGGGCAGGAAGCTCTGCTTTTCTGGGGACAGGAAGGACATTTGGTTTACTGTCGAGCACAGCTCCCAGGAAAACAATTTTTCTGGTGGGGTTTTGCTTTGATTTTTTTCTCGTTGATGGAGAACCCTAGGGAAGTTAGGAGTGATTTGACAAAGAGAAGGTCTTGGAGCAACTTTTCTTTGCACTCTGCCTGAATGAAGCAGTCGTACAGGTAAGGGTAAACATGTATATTTCTCTGTCTGCAGAATGCTATAGCCGGGGCCAAGCATTTGGTGAATACTCTGGGAGCAGTAGATAAGCCAAAGGGCAGTGCAGAGAACTGAAAATGTTGACAGCCTGCTCTGAAGCGCAAAATTTTCTGCACGATTCCCCGATGGGGATGTGGAGGTAGGCATCTTTTAGGTCTAGTGTCACAAGCCAGGCATTTTGTGTGAGCATAGGCAGGAGCTGCTGCAAGGTTAGCATTTTGAATTTGGGGACCACCAAGGAGGTGTTCAGTTTGAATAAGTCTAGGATGGGGCGCCAAGTGCCCTCTTTTCTGGGAGCAAAGAATAGTAGTCTGGAGTAAAAACCTTTTCCTGTTTGATCTGGAGGGACAGATTCTACTGCCCCCTGGGATATTAGAGTTTGGACCCATTGTAATGCCTTGGTCAACTGGTATGGGGGGAGGTCAGTGTACCCTCTTGGAATAGGGAGTTTGCTGAAGGAGAATCTGTATTCCTGAGAAATTATTTTTAAGACCCACTGGTCCTTGGTTATAGAGACCCAATTGTCCTTGAAGAGGGCGAGCCTTCCTCCTAACTTTTGATGAGTGAAAGGAGGGCAGCGGGGGGAGGGAGAGTCATTGCGAGTGCTTGCCATAGAAGCTTGGCTTAGACCTCTCTGGCTTAGAGACTGAAGTGGCCCATTGTTTGCTTCTTTGCTGGCCCTGGGATAGGGGCCTGGATGGCCCGTCCCTGTGGTACTTACTTTGGCCCTGTCTGCTAGGTGCAGGGAAGGCCCAGTGCTTAGAGGGAAAGTTCCTGCTGAATCTAGGAGGTTGAACTTGAAAGAAATTTCTATTCTTTGCATAGATTTTGCTTTCTCTTCCATCTTTTTAAGCACCTCTTCTGCTTTTTCCCCAAATAGGAGTTCCTTATCTAGGGGTGCATCAATACGTTTAGACTGGACATGATCAGGGAGAGGTTGTTCCTTCAGCCATGCAGGTCTTCTAATAACAGATCCTGTCACTGCTGCCCTGCTTCTAGGGCGTCATATCCACCCTGTAATGAGTGATTGGCCACTTGACAAGCAGAGTGTAGTAATTCTGCCAGCTCTTTTGAGTGGGCACCATCAGGAGAGGTAGTAATCTTATGTTTTAATTGTTCCAAAGTGTGTTGTTGATATTTTAACATATAGAATTGACAATTGAGTGCTCCGATAGCTAAGGTTGCAGAGGTGTATACTTTCTTACCCCATCTGTCCAAAGCTCTGGAGTCTTTGTCAGAAAGAAAAGGATTCTTGGCAGAACTAGTCTTAGCTCCTTTGGGTCCCTGTGTAATGACCTCAAAGTCTGCAGCAGGATTCCTGTACAGGTATTTGTGAAAATTGGGTACTCTGTAGTACCTGTCAGCTTTAGTTGGAGCAGGAGGCAGGGCATCAGGGGCTAAGCTTGCATCATGGAAAACATCATCCACCACTTCCAAAATAGGTGGGATGGCCAGGAGTCTGTGCTGGGACAGGTCCAGAAACTCTCCAAGTCGTTTCTTTGACTGTGAGAAGTCTGGAGATTCCCACTGAAAATTTTCCCAGAGGGAGTGAATGGTTTCCCCAAAGGAAAGTTCCTCTGAAGGGGAGGCAGAACGGATGGATTCCCCTGCATCTGAATCCTCAAACAGTTAAGGGATGTTGTTCCTCTTCAAAAGCAGAATAATCAGATTCCTCATACTCTTGCTCTGTCATAATTTCTGGAGAAGGATGCCTTTTTCCTTTTTGGAAAGGGGCCTGAGTACCTCGGATAAGGGAGATGATATCCTCCACCATTTTAAGCATTGGAGCTTGGGGTGGAGGAGCAGTAGCAAGATAGTGGCTAGAAGCAGATTTCCTAGGAGTGGCCTGGCATTCTAGGCCTGCAAGAATCAGTCGGTCTCTGAGAAGTGGTAGTTGGATGTGAAGATGTCATCTTTTTGTCTAGAAACGGTATTGCGAAAGGCCTCCTCAGAAGCCGGTGCCAGCGTTGCGGCTCAGGACCCAACCGAGGCAGAGACAGTCAAAGGCTCGGAAGACTAAGAGGATTTCTGCAGCATACTGGACTCCGAAAGGGTCTTGGCAGAGGCCTGCATAGAAAGCAAGTCGGGCATCAGGGGCTGTGAAAGCACCTCACTGAATTCCGGAGAACTGACGACTTGCTTAGCGGTAGCGTCGTTGGAATGCTTAGCCTTGTATGGCCTGTCTCTATCTTTATCTCTACGTTTTGTTTGGAATGTCGACAGATTGTTGACTGACTGATGCCATATCAGAATTCGAAGACAGAACATGAAAATAACGGTCTACAAAAAGAGCTCTACGACAAATGGTTCTTGCATTAAAGACGGCACAGAACCGGCAATGAGGGACATCATGGTCTGGGCCTAAACAAGTGATGCAGTAAAAAAGAAAGTCTCGGTGTGGGATCTGCTTTCCACAGGCAAGACAATTGTTAACTTTCTTTGGACATCAGTTAGAGCAAGAAAAAGGGTCCCCAACGGGGTACTTAGCTTTAGACGTTTT
The DNA here is from genome assembly GCF_019279795.1 of Protopterus annectens. Lineage (NCBI taxonomy): Eukaryota > Metazoa > Chordata > Ceratodontiformes > Protopteridae > Protopterus > Protopterus annectens. The sequence goes on from NC_056747.1 coordinate 572,335,073, forward strand.
CTGCTGAAATTCAACTTCTGGTAGCGACTACCGCCACTTGTGTGAACTGCTTCTGCTACGGGCTCCACGGCAAGAAAGACTGGTGTAATGATGTCGGCTGCCTTGCTTTATAGCACTGACAAACTGACGTCACACTACAGGCAACGGCAGCCAGAGCACAAAAACATTGACGCTGGTATTCGGGCCGACCGAGGGCTACCCACAGCAGGGATAACCCACAGGTGATGACTGCAACAGTGAAATATGAAGAACATCAAGAGTTGCCTTGTCTGATGAAATATTTGTGATTTTGTACTTCTGGTGCAATGACAATACAAACTGTCATATTCTGGGTGTTGGCTGCATAGTTCCACTTTTTGCAAGTCGTACACTCACAATGAAAAACAGAGTATAATGCAACTTGGCAGCCTGGCATTTTTTAATGGCTGGAGACAAAGTCCAAAAGTTCAAGAATTACTCAGGGCTCTTATCACTCCAGGAAGAGGAGGAAATAGGTAGAGCTGAAGAATGGCAGCACCTCAAAATAGCATGTGTGAGAACTACAGAACAGGTATGTGGCCAAGCCATATATGGAAATAAGGTGCATAAGGAAAGCTGGTGGTGGAATGCAGAAGTCCAGAAAGTCATCAAAAGAGAGAAGGAGTGCAGGAAAAAGAGGGAGAAAGAAAAGATGGACCAGGCTAGGAAGGAATACTGGTTGGCTAACAAAGAGGCTAAGAAAGGAGTTGCAATAGCAAAGAACAGGGCAGCAGAGGCACTCTACCAGCTTCTGGAAAGTGACTCAGTAGGCGGAACAAAGAAACTACATCAGGTTGCAAGGCAAAGACAGAAAAATAAAGACACCCTTCATAAAAGATGCCAGCAACAACCTGCTCACCAGTCCACAGAATATCAACGCCAGGTGGAAGGAGTACTTCCAACAGCTTCAGAATGAAGACAACACCACAGGAGCTGTACTGCCCCAGACACAGCCTATGATGAGAGAAGACACACCCACCTTAGAAAAAGTAAGAATAGCACTAAGGAAAATGAAGTCAGGGAAAGCAGCAGACTCAGACGAGGTCACAGCAGATATGATAAAGATGCTGAGGGAGATGGAGAGAAATGGCTCCTGAGGGTACTCATAGCAATGTAGAAAGAAAGGCATATCCCAGATGACTGGAGAATAAGGATACTCATGCCAGTGTACAAGAACAAAGGGGATTTCCACAACTGTGGTCAGTACAGTGGCATCAAGCTCCTGTCACACTGCATAAAAGTTCTGGAGAGGGTAATTGATAAACAGATACGGAGTAATAGAAAGTAAGATGGGAGATGAGCAGTTCAGTTTCCAATCAGGATGCAGCACAAATGATCAGATATTTGCAGTGAAACAGATAGGTGAGAAGAAGGTAAAGATGAGGAAAGAGTCCAAATGGGCATTCCTAGACTTGCAGAAAGCATATGACAAGGCTGCAAGAAAGTCCATTTGGGCACCTCTGCAGTGGTTCAAAGTCACACAAACATTAGTAAAATTAGTGCTGGCTATGTACAAGGAACCAATGACTCTAGTACGAACAGTGTTCAGTCTCACAAAGAGGTTCCTAGTAGGAATGGGGTGCACCAGCATTCAGCTCTGAGCCCACTGCTATTCATACTGGTGATTGACTACATTAGCAAATAGACTGGGAGGCACAGATCAACAAGGTTGCTGTATGCAGATGATGTGTCATTACAGGCAGACTCTGAGCAAGAACTTCAGCAAAGGATATGGGAATGGAATGCAAAACTGGCACATGGGATGAAACTAAGTACAGCTAAGACAGTGGTAATGGTAGCAAACTTGGGAAATCAAAAGAAGCTAATAACTGAGATAGAAGGGAAGGTAGTAGAACAGGTTAACAGCTTCAAGTATCTGTGAGAAATGGTTGAGGAAAAGGGAAGTCTGAATGAAGAGGTCAAAGCTAGAATCAGATGGGCTGCAGCCAACTGGCATAGAGAGTCAGGTGTAGTGTTTGACAAAAGAATGCCAAAGAAGCTGAAAAGTAAGGTGTACAAGACAGTGGTGGGACCAGTATTACTGTGCTGTACAGAAACTTTGGCAGTAAAGGAAGAGCAGACGAGAAGCTAGAGGTGATGAAAATGAAGTGCCTGAGAAGGGTGGTAGGACACATGTACAGATAAACAGAAGACAATCCGGTGAGGAAGATTTGGGACAGACAGGAAGAGGAAATGAGGGTGTCCAGCAAAAAGGTGGAAGGTTTGTGTGAGCGAAGATCTGCAACAGTCAGGCATGAGTGTTGAAGGCAGGAGTGTGGCACTGAATCGAGAGAGATGGTGGCAGTTGACACCCTGAACCCTTGCAGAAAATGGGAAAAGGGGGTTGATGATGATGTAGGCTTACTGGTAGAGGCTATCAAAACAGGGTTACATCGAAGAAAGTAAATTGGATAATCAGTTGTAAACTGCAGTTAGGCCGTGCTTTTTAGGTGTAGGAGTGACAAAACATCTGTAAAATGAATTTGAGTGCTAAGCCACAGTTCCTCATAAAGCGTTCTCTTTTTCTTTCTTCTTCTTACTAACATTTCAAACAGTGGGAAACAACATTTTCAGGGAACAAAGAAATAGTGGTTCATGTTTACCGAAATATCTCAGGACTCATAACAAATGCCTCCTGAACCTGATCAACTTCTTTGAGGCAGTCACCAAAGCTGTAGACGAGGGTAAGGTGGTTCACACAGCCTATCTTGACCACATCAAGGCTTTCGACACAATCCCCCATTCTGAAATTACAGCTAAACTCACTAAACTAGGTATAAATCCCTATGTCATAAGATGGGTTGCCAATTGGCTCACTGACAGAACCCATACTGTAAAAGTTGCAGACTCCAAATCTGTCTTCAAACCAGTGACAAGTGGAGTACCACAGGGTTCAGTCCTGGGACCTCTCCTGTTTGGTATTTACTTCTCTGAAGTACAGGCCAACACAGAAGGCCTTTGGCTAATGAAGTTTGCAGATGACTGCAAACTAGGAGCCATAGCAGAGTCCCCAAATGATATGGACATCCTACAAAAGGGCCTCACTGAGACAGATGCCTGGTGTCAGAGCCATGGCCTCAAGCTCAATGCCAAAAAGTGCACTGTCATCCCCTTTGGTAAAATCTCTGAACCCATAAACTACCACATACGTGGCAGTCTACTTAGCGCCAAATGTATGATGGGGACCAAGGTGGACAGTAGTCTCTCTCCTTTGATAATCACATCACCACAGTAGTCAGGAAATCCTTCTATGTGGCACACCTCATAACAAAAGGGCTCTCATCTAGGAAAAAAAGAGGTCACTGTTCCCCTCTACTCCACACTCATTAGATCCATTATATAGAGTACAACGCCCCTTTTTGGAATGTACCTCACAAGACATCTGGGGCAGCTGGAAAGGCCACAGAAGTACTCACAAAGAGGACATATAAAGCTATGTAAAACCCAGAGCTGATGGACATGTTACACCTAAAAAATCCCAATCCCTCCAATTTACACACTTTAGGGACCTAAACCTTGTCACCACAATAAACAGGACATGCTGGAGGGATAGATTCCTGTCCCAGAGACTTCCCATACTCTGGAACAAGCTACCCAGCTACGTCAAGCAAAGTTCCCCATTAGTATTCTTCAAGAAAAATCTTGATAAGTGGATGGGAAATAGGAAATACACCCCAGAGATCACTTCTGTGGCTCTGCTCGACAGGGGCACAGGAAAATAACTTTCTTGGGTGGTGTAAGCCAGGGAACCTTGCTGGCTAGGCTTACTTAGGCCCTTGGGCTGATAGCCTAGTACCTACCTATGAACCTATGAGTAACAAGTGCTACTTATTGTGGGAAGGCAATGTGCAGCATTCTGCACTGATTAAAATACTCAATGCTTTCTCAAGCACAGTTGATGGCAGGGCAACATTCTACACTGTGCTGCGGATTAAAAATACATTTCTTTTGCATGTTCTATTCATTGCAGGGAAGCAACTTGCAGAATTGTACTGTTGTTTTCACAAGTTTTGTTGACTGCAGGAAAGCAAGACAGAATTTTGCTGTTGATTAAAAGAAAATTACACCGTGTTCACAAGTGCCATCAAAAATGTTACAAAACAATTAAAGTATGTTGTGGGGAATCAATATACGGCATTAAAACACTGATAAATTACATTACTTTGCCAAGTACTGTTGAACACAAAAAGCAACATACAGCATTTTACTACCAGTTTAAAAAAAAAAAAAAAAGAGGCTGCTTTCTCACGCCCTGTCAGAAGTTCAAGCAAACAAATTAACTGATTTTATATGAATGAAAAAAAAAACAAGTATAGGTTAAATGAGTGGATTCCATTCTTGATAATAAAGACACATAGTTGTTTTTGTGTCTTTCGGCTTTTCCCGGTTAGGGGTCGCCACAGCAGAACTCCGGTCCTCTAATGGTTGGCAGTTGATTTTTTATGTGCCGAGTTGCCGGCCCTAACTCACAACCTACAACGAAGGTGCGCCCATTCACGCATGTCTCCACAGAAGACGCTCTAGCTGAGAATCGAACGGGACAACGTCTTGCTGGGAGGCAACAATGCTACCGCAGCACCACCACCGCGGATAATAAAGACACGTAGTACAGTTAGTAAATGCTTACGTCCTTCAAATGAGACAATAACTTGACGTTCCATCTGCCTGAGCTGGTGGTAATCTAAGTGGATGTAAAAGATCCTACAACATTTTTTTTTTTTTTTTCAATAAAAGTATGGAAAGTTCCCAAGTACCCTGGCCATATTCTCCCTAGTCGGAATGAATACTAGCTAGTGTCTCCACTTAAAATATCTCACTGACCTAATCAAACTAACTCAGGTCCACAAAAAGTAAATAAGTAAACAAACATTTAAGAGGTATTCCTGCTATTACACTAGCATGTTTATCGGCATGCACTAACGGTGTCAGTGACTGTCATTAACACACTCAAAATACCATCAATACAATTATTAAACTCACAGCTGTGGGCCTGTTTTATAGCCTAACTTTGAAATCATTGCCTACTTGCGATATCATAATCAGAAAAAATGTTCTGATATTTTGTCTCATTTACAAACAAGCTACTTTCTACAAAACCAGCCAGTCTCCAATAAACCAATGTGCTGCTCCTGTGCATGTGCATGTAAACACAAAATATGTACGGTTAAAAAAAAAATCCAAGAATGGGTCTGCATGAAAAGAATGGGGCAGACTCAATAAAATGGGTGGGGGAGACGAAGGTGATGTGCTCAGCATGTGGGCCAGCAGTACATCTCACTATCCATTATCTTAAATATATTAACATTGCAATTACATAACAGTGTAAAAAAAGTCCCTAACTACACAGAATCTTGATCATGTAACCACAATCATACACTACATTAAAACAATGTGGGGGGGGGGGGGCATTCCCTCATCTCTAAATACATTAACTTTGTGACCGACAAAAAGTGGTGAAAGGACAAGTTTATCATCCCTTAACCATAATCTCAAGAAATTAACAGCATGGATTTTAACTAACAGTGATACCAGGAAAGAAGACATCAGATCACGGTATCAACAGCCTGTGCCCTTGATCACCTGAATGGAACCCATATAATAGTATCCCAGTGTGTCAAATATATATTTTGGGTACTTTTTAAAGTTTTGTTTTACAATTTATTTTTGAGAAAAAAGTACTGCTTATTTTCATTTTCTCATAGCCACGCTTGTCAATTCAGGGTCACAGGCAGCCAGAGCCTAAACAAGCATAAGGCATTCAATGGATATAGGGCAGAGAAAGTACAGTTGTGTACATTTACCATAAATGTAGATATTCAAGTGTATTTACTGTTGCAGTCATCACATTTGGGTTATCTGCTTGCAGTAGCCCTCAATCAGCCTGATTATCAAAGTCTTGGGTCCTGCGTCGGTTGCGGTCTCATCTTCTATGAAGTCAGGTAGTCAGGGGTATAAAGCATGCAGCCGACACCATTAAATCAGTTTTTCTTGCCCCAGATGTCAGGTGCCCCCATAATGAGAAGCAATTATATACAAGGTTACACCCCCAACAAAAAAGCAAATACACCAAAAAGCTTTAAGCACAGTAAACAAGAATAGAGGTATAGTCAATAGAAGTCAGGGGGGCTGGAGGGAGGGTAACCAGGACTGCAACAGTGAATACACTCGAACATCTACATTTATGGTAAGTGTACAGAACTGTACTATGTTCTCCGTGTTTCACTGTCGCAGTCATCACATTTGGGTAGATTCCCAAAGCTAAGGATGGGAGGAGGTAATTAGATAGCATTAGGACCAGCTATAACACCCTGCAAGACTGCAGTGGCAAAGCCAGCTCTGGATTTAGAAAAAAATTGGCTAGTGCTAATGCTTGGTGAAGGTATGTACAGAACTCCAGGTAGCAGCTTCTAGGATGTCCCTGGTAGGGACACCTCTGAGAAAGGCTGTAGAGGTGGATGCAGCCCTAGTTGAATGTGGTCTTATCCCCTGTGGGCTAGGTTTTCCATGGTGCTTATAGCAGAAATGAATGAAATGGCCTAACCACTTAGAAATGGTTTGCTGTGATATGGCCTTCCCCTCTGCCCTTGCAGCAAATGCAACCAGCAGCTGTTCATATTTCCTGAGAGGCTTAGTCCTGTCCAAGTAAAATCTAAGTCATGTGCACACGTCCAAGGAGTGCAGTAATCGTTCCCCATTGTTCTGTGGATTAGAAAAGTAGGTTAGCAAATGAATGGACTGATTAAGGGCCACACTGGATACCACCTTGGGCATGAATGAGGGATTGGTCCGGAGGGACACCCTGTCAGCATGAAAGATGATGAAAGGCTCCACTGCCATGAGGGCCTGTAATTCAGACACCCTTCTTGCTGAAGTGATGGCTAGAAGGAAGGCTGTTTTCCAAGAAAGGAATTTCAACTCTGCATTTGCAGCTGGCTCAAAGGGAGGTAGAGTGAGCTTTTCCAATGCAAGGTTAAGGTCCCAGGCTGGAGTAAGGGCTCTCCTGGGTGGTCTTAAGTTTTTGGCCCCTCTGAGGAATTGCTTCAGCAGTGGATGGGAGGAGAGGGGTGGTTCTGTATTGTAATGTGCTGAAATGGCATAGGCATGAATTTTGATGGAGGAAAAGGAAAGGCCCTTGTGAAGCATCTCAGTTAAGTATTGAAGAATATGAAGTAAATTGGGTGCAGCTGTACCCATCCCGAGTTTGGCTCCATGAACAGAATCTTTTCCATTTTTCAGCATAGGATTTTCTAGTACTAGGCCTCCTTGCCTCCAGAATGGCATCCATTACTTGAATACTGAGGGATGGTAACGGACAGATCAGGTAATTAACCAGGCTGCCAGGTTCAGGGTTTGAAGCTGTGGGTGCAGAATCTGTCCCTCTTGCTGGGATAACAGGGCAGGGGTCTGAGGCAGGTGCCATGGTATCAGCAGTGACACACTGCGCAAGAGCAGGGACCAGTGTTGGCATGGCCAGTCTGGTGCAATCAGTATTGTCCTTGGTTTGTCCTGTTTGATCTTTAGTAATACCTTGGAGAGGAGAGACAGAGGGGGAAAGGCATAAACTGATAGGTTTTTCCAGGTGAAGGACAGGGCATCCACTTTCCAAGCTTGTTTGTGGTGAGTCCTTGTGCAGAATTTGTCCAATTGGTTGTTCTTGGGGGAGGCAAACAGGTCTACCTCTGGGCTCCCCCATTTGTTTCTCAACATGTTGAATATCTTTGGTTCCAGTTTCCACTCGTGTGGGTCCATGAGATATCTGCTTAAGTCGTCTGCCAGTGTATTTAGCTTTCCTGGCAGGAATTGAGCCTGTAGGTGCACTTGGTAGCTGAAGGCTGTGTTCCACAGAGCCATGGCTATTCTGCAGAGAGGGTAGGAGTGGGTTCCCCCAGTTTGTTTATGTACCACATAACAGCAGTGTTTTCAGTCTTTACCAACAATTGTCCTGGAAGAATGTGGTCCTTGAAGGCTGTCAGAGCAATCTGTACAGCTAACATTTCATTTTGATTGATATGCAGGTGCATTTGATTTGGGTTCCATTTGCCCTGAATGCACTGCACTGCCAAGTGAGCCCCCCATGCATAATCTGAAGCATCTGTTGTTAGGGTTTGGGTGGTAGAGTGAATGGCAATCCTTTGTTTTGGTGGCAGACCTCTGCCCACCAAAGGAACTGTAGACAAGGTATGATGGGAATACTTGATTCTAGATCCTGAGAATGTTGACACCATAAGCTTTTTAGATACCATTGTAGTTTCCTCATATGCAGTCTTGTATATGGAATTAGTAGAATGCAAGAGGCCATGAACCCCAGGGCTTGCAGTATTTGCGTTGCAGACAGCTGGGTCTTTGTGGCCAGTAGCTTGAAGTAGACTGTCAAATGGACTGGTTTCTCTGGTGTGATGTAGGCCATCTGGGAAGTTGTATTCAAGCTTGCTCCCAGGAATACAATTTGCTGGCAGGGAACAAGATGAGATTTCTTTTCGTTTATGGTGTACCCCAAAGACGTTTGCAATTTCTTTACAAATGACAGATGATTTAATAGTATGTCCTGGCATTCTGCCTGAATTAGACAATAGTCCAGGTATGGGTATATTTGAATATTTCTTTGCCTGCAAAATGCAATGACTGGAGCTAGGCACTTTGTGAATATCCTGGGCGCAGTAGATAAGCCAAAGGGCAGTGCTGAGAACTGATAGTGCATGTAGCCTGCTCTGAAGCGTAGGTATCTTCTGCAAGATTCCCTTATTGGGATGTGCAGGTAGGCTTCCTTTAAATCCAGTGTTGCCAACCAGGCATCTCAGCCTAGCATTGGAAGCAGCTGATGAAGAATTAGCATCTTGAATTTTGGGATTAATAAAAATGTGTTTAGGATAGACAGGTCCAGGATAGGATGCCAAGAATTGTCTTTTCTGGGTACCGGGAAAAGTCTTGAGTAGAAACCTTGCCCCCATTCTTCTTCTTCTGGGACAGGTTGAATAGCCCTGATGCTTAAAAGAGAGAATTTGCTTTTGAGCCTCTGTCCACGGATTTGGGGGTAGGTCTGGCCAACAGTTTGGGGTTGGTAAGGAGTGGAAGTGAAATCTGTATCCTTGGGAAACTATATTTAAAACCCATTTGTCCTGGGTAATGAGTTCCCAATTTTTTGCATGCAGGGCAATCTTTCACCCCTAAAGAAACAAACAGTCAGTTGAGCAGGGCTTGGAAGATTTAAAGTTAAGTCATTGAGACAGTTTACCATAGCGGGGAGTCTTAGTACTCCCTGCTTTGGAAGTGGCAGCCCCCAACTGCTTAGGCCTGCGAGTACCATGGGACTGAAGCCTGGGTGTTCTGCTGGTTCTGGGTTTGGACTGAAGGCCTGGGAGAGGCAGGAAAGGACCAATTCTTAGAGGACCAATGTTACTAAATCTGGGAGGCTGTACTTGCAGGAAATCTTTAACAGTTTGCATAGGATTTAGCTTTTTTCTCCATCTTTTTAAGTGCTTCTGCTTTGTTGCCAAGCAGGCAGTCTTGGTTTAAGGGAGCATCCAATAATTTAGCTTTAACATGATCTGGCAAAGATTGCTCCTTAAGCCAAGCATGCCTTCCAAGTACAGACCCAGTGACAGCAGCCCTGCAAGATGCCTCTAATAAATCAAAACCACATTGCAAAGTATGTTTTCCAACTGGTTCAGCAGAATGCATTAAATACTGTAAATCTTTATTTTCAGCACAGTCAGGAATCAACATAATTTTCTGTTTAAGCAATCCAGTAATATGCTGCTGATACTTTAACATATGAAACTGGCAGTTTAAGGCCCTAATGGCCAAGGTTGCAGAAGTGTATACCTTCTTACCCCATCTATCCAGCGCCCTGGAATCTCTATCAGAGGGGGTAGGATTTTTGGTAGTAGTAGCTTTAATGCCCTTGGGTCCTTGTGAAATGGTCTCCGGATCCGCAGTAGGATTTTTTAAAGAGGAACTTGTGAGAGTCAGGAACCCTGTAATACCTATCAGGTTTTCTGGGACAGGAGGTAGAGAGTCAGGGGCCAGGCTAGATTCCGAGAAGGCATCATCTACAATGTCCAGTACAGGAGGGATAGCGAAAGGCCTGTGTTGAGGTAGGAGTAAGAATCCTCTAAGCCTCTTTTTGGAGTCAGAATAATCTTGGCTTTCCCAGTGAAAATGCTCCCTAAGAGTATGCAAGGTTTCACCAAAAGAGAAATCCTCTGGAGGGGAAGCAGAGGGAGTGGAGTCCTCTGCATCAGAGACCGCATAGGTAGATAAGGGCAAATCTTGGTCATCAGAAAAAACAGAAATTTCAGAATCCTAATCAGAACAAAAATCAGTCCTAGGTCTCTTAGAGGGGAAAGGGCGGCATCCCCCGATTAGAGGAATAAGGTCTTCAGCCATTCTTATCCATTTGTTTTTTAGGCATAGGGGCCTGACCATGCGGTATGGGCATCTGTTTTCTAGGCATGGATCGAGTTTTAGGCCTTGAAGAAGAAGATGGTGTCAGTTTAATATGCAAGTCAGTAGGCCTGAATACACCCTCAGAAGCCAGTGCCTGCACAGCGGCTCCGGACCCATCCAAGGTAGAGACATCCGCAGGTTCCACAGTCAAAGAAGCATCTCGCGGCATACCAGACTCTGAATGGGTCTCAGTAGAGGCCTGCGAATCTGAAGTAGCAGGCATCAGGGGCTGTGAAAGCACCTGAGTACCGGTGAACTGGCGACTAGCTTAGGAGAAGCGTCGTCGGCAGCTTTGGACCTATGCGGTCTGTCTCTGTCTTTACCTTTGTGTTTTTTCGGAATGTTGGTAGTCGGGTGGCTTACCAAAGCCATTTCTGGATAATTGAACCGAGTACCAAAATATTTAGATGCGTAAATGAAACGACGACGAATAGTATGAGGTTTGAAAAGGCACAAAACCGACAGCGAGGTACTTCGTGGTCTAGGCCTAAGCAAGGAATGCAGTACGAATGAAAATCTTTGAAGTATTTGCTTTCCACAAGAAATACAATTGTTAACTTTTACTGACATCGGTTTAGAACAAGAAAAAGGATCCCCAACGGGGTACTTAGCTTAGTTGAAGACTTCGGATCTGAAACTCGAAAACGAAAATTGCAGGAGTCGGCTGACCAGCACTTGCAAACTGCTTCTGCTTCGGGCACAGCATGGCAAGAAAAACTGATGTAATGGTGTCGGCTACATGCTTTATACCCCTGACTACCTTGATGTCATGGAAGATGAGACAGCAACCAACGCAGGACCCAAGTCTTTGATAATCAGGCCGACTGAGGGCTACTGCAAGCAGATAACCCAAATGTGATGACTGCAACAGTGAAACACGAAGAACGTCTAATTCTGGACAAGATACCAATTCCTTGCAAGATGTACATTTGAAGGGCCACAAATTTACCTAATCACATATTCAGGATGTTGCAGGAAACTTTGGCAAGCGGCAAAACCTACATGGACAGAGGGAGGACATGCATACCTCTCTCAGAATGTACAGCAGTAGGAGTGAGACAGAAATGCTAACTGCTGCATCACTGCAGCATTCAGTGCATTTTTACTTATTGTGTTGTACAATACTCCCCAACAAAGATCACAAAGTTTTAGGCATTATCATAGTGATTGGGACGTGACATCACCGACAGCCAGACTGTTAATGAATCCATGGATTTTCTAGTGTCACAAATGCATCTTTCTTTTTTTAATGCACTCATGAACATCTGTCAAATGATAATACATTTATATATTTTTGTAAATGTACACTGAGCACAGTTATATATACATTTCTGTAAATACATTGTCTTGTAAAACAAATATTCCATTTGCTTCTAATCTTCTCCAATTAGTATTACTAGTTAGCAACTGGGGAATGAAAAGCCTGACATTTTAAAATGTTTTTTTAATTTTGAATTTTGGACAATGCAGTATGCATGCGTTTAGGTTACATTCTATGCTTAATAGGTGCCACTCCAACTACATTTGTTTCCATTCCTTTCAAATTTATAATAGGTTTGTGACGGGTCTATATCACAAAGTCAAAGTCTTAGAACTTTGAACACGTAATGTTCGAACCATTATGTTCGAAGTTACAAAACTTCGACTATGGATAAAAATAAAAAACAATGGGGGGCAAGCCCCCCCTGCACCCCCCGCTACTTAAATATACCAACTCTGAGATCGCACCCCATTGAACAAAATGGAAACCTCCGCTTATGGAGATTTCCATTCAAACGCTCAAATCTTTACATATTCGAACTTATGGTCTCGACCATATGAGGTTCAAACTTGTAAAAGTTTGACTACATGATAGGAACCCATTTGTGACAGGGGAATGATGTGAAGTAAACATGCTTCTTTGTTCTGTTACATTCTGCCTTAAACTGGTGGCACTCCAGCTTTGTTCATGATAAGCTCTGTGGGTGTGCATCACTGACACTACTGGCACCCATGTATGTGCAGGTTTGCTGCGATGTGGGCAGGATTTGCTACTGCATATCTCGGGGGGCATTACACTACACAATAACCAAATTTTTTATATATTTAACATAACATGAATGAGGGCTAAGGGGATGCCAACACCCCACCCTCACAAATTAGATATACAGAGTACTTAACAGCAATGAGGAGATGTTGCTGCTATTATACTGATAATTTTCAAATGGCACAGATCTGGGGGTGTTAATACACAATACTTAACCCTGAAATGGCTTAATTAAGAAGTTCACATTACACATCACTATAAATGTTGCAACAAACAAACAAACCCATGTTATGGTCATTTTGGTGTCCTACTAACCATATCTGCAAAGTGATTTTCATTGATATTGTTTGAAAGAGGAAGCGGGCAACCACACCTCTCAACTGTCCATGATTTTCAGGGACTCCCTGAATGTAGTTCGAAATTTTGTCATGTTTCTTTTTAAATAGGCATTTTTTTCAATAAATAATGATTATTATAAATAAATGACAGAGTCATTTAATACTGTTAATTAATGCAGTTTATTCTCTCAAGTTTCTAAGACAATAGTACCAACATTTAAGGGTTGTTCTTGATCTGGGTTTTTCAACCAGATTTTTTTGGCTGTGTTGCTGATTCAGTGATTGTTTACTTTAGGACACACCATCTTAGTTCATGCAAGTGTATGAGATGCCAACTTGACTGATATTTTGATGGAGCTGTTAGTTAAGCATGGTGGTTGGGTGTTTAAGCCACGGTGGTACAGTGGTAGTATTGTCGCCTCACAGCAAGAGGCTCTCCCGTTTGATTCTCGGCTGGAGTGCATTCTCTGTGGAGTCTGCATGTCCTCCCCGCGGTCAAGTGGCATTCGAAAGACATGCGTGAATGGGCGTGCCTTCGTTGAAGGTTGGGCATCGGGCTGGTAACTAGGCACCGTAAAAATCGACTGCCAATCATTAGCGGACTGGAGTTCCGCTGCAGCGACCCCTAACTGGGAAAAATCCGAAAGAAGTTATTTTTATTTTGGAACAGTGAAAATTTAAGAAAAAAAGTGAAACTCTAATATCAAGCATTACTGACTTAATGAGACTGAAAGACTACACATATCCAGCATCCCTGTTATAAACAATTTTAAGTTCATCTACTTTGAAGTCCTACAGGATACGGAGGAGAGGACCACCCCCCACGGACTTAAGCTCTTTATCTTTTTAATTTCTCATTTTAAGAACTTATAAATATAAATAATTACAACAAATTATAATTACGATGCTCACCTACTTCAAACCGAGGGCGGGATTTGCTACTATGCATCCTGGTTTGTCCTAATATAAACAGCTGCTGCTAACTCTACAAGTTAGAAGTTATCAGCTCTGGATGGCACCCCCACCATTACCCTCTAGATTTGCCAACTTTGCATACTTCCATTTCCTGACATATAAGCCACATTCTCTACACATAACCAAAACACACTTCTTGCCTGAAAGTAACACTGCCCCTCATCAAGACACACTAACTTTTTAATGACATTTACAAGAACTGCATTGGGTAGTCCCAGATGATGTGAAGTTGCAAGTAAAACGTGCTGTGGCACTCTCCACTCTGCTTTTAACAGTCAATCTAGCATGCACCTCTGTCCCCCCCACCCATCCCTCTCTCTTCATACTATCCAGAGGTCTATTGTTTTGCTTTTTCACATACACTTTTAAAACATCCTAACTGTCCAAGACTGTACTATGTTAGGTGTGTAGTAAAAAATGTAATTCAAATGAGGATCTGGAGGCAAAGGGATACTTAACACTGTCCTATTATACCTCTCTGCATTTAAATGTATCCACTAAGTGTATATCTCTGATATTGTCTGAACCTAATACTGTAATTTAATCTGTTTTAATATGTTCATTGAAGCTTTTCTAACCGGACCGCCAATGAAAATGGGCATTTACCCAGTCTGATGTTCCCAGTAAACAAATGTCAAATCAAATAAAATAAATAAATGCACTGAGTCGCATTTTAAACCTTGGATCTAATGATGGTATGAACAGAACATCATGACTAAGGAAAGAAACTTTTTTTTCCAAGGAAGAAGTAAATTATGTTCAAGACTGGTGACACAGTAGTTACCAACAAACTGAGTAGTAGTTACTCAAACTGACTAGAAAATGCTTGTAAGGGCACATAAATCATATTTGTGATGACTGCCTTCCTTCCTACCCTCCCCCCAAAAAACGATGGTAACTTTTTGTGTATCCCTCATTTGTTAAATTGGAATGAAAGTGAAAGGATAATACAGTTGTTCTAGCTGAACTTACCATAAGAATAGAAGTTCGAATGATCACTGCTACAGTAGCCTTAGCTATATGGGTCATATCCTATCAAGGATATAACAGCTGGCCATCTTCCAAAGCTTCAGGGCACCCTCAATGCACCCAAACTGTCAGACAGCATTAGCTGAGCTGACTTAAAGGCAAGTTTGGGCGCGAAGCCTTCAGAGCTTTCCTGCCAGCAGAGACAGGGAGACTGAGCCCTGAAAAGATAATGCTAGGAACAACAAAAAATAAATGCACACACACTGCCATAAAAATCAAGGGGAATAGAGAGAGGGAATGGCTACTGTAGTAGTGATCATTCAAACATGTACTGTTACAGTAAGTTTAACTTACACAACTGTACTATGCACATCACATTCACATCACATTGATCACTGCTGCAGTAGCCTTAGCTATATGGATAGATTACCTTAGCCAACTACATTTGGGAAGTAGAAGGAGAAGAGTCCAGGAGCCCCTGTAGAATGGTCCTAGCAAAACGTGATCTAGATCTGCAGAAGGGATCAAAGCTTGTAGCGTTTTGTAAAAATATGTACAATGGACCAAATAGCAGCTTTTATAACACTTGAAGGATTCAACCCTTTCCAAAAAGCCAGGATGAAGCCAGGGTTTCAGCAAAGTGGGCCTTAACACAGGATTGAATATTGTTTTTTTATGGAGCGTACAACAAAACCTAATAGCCTTAAACAACCATTTGGAAATAGTTTGACGCAGGTTGTCCCTTCTTCTTACCTTCACAAGAAATTAACAACTGATTCGAAAGTCTGAAAAGATTTAGTTCTGTCAAAATAGTATCGGAGTTGTCTGTAGACATCTAAAGTATGGACTATCTTTTCTCCCTCACTTTTAGGTTCAGGAAAGAAAACAGGGAGACTGATAGTCTGTCAAAGTAAACTTGGATACCATTTAATGCATAAAAAGGATTAGTTTAAAACCATGTCCCTATGGTAGATGAGATAGGGATGAGTCACCATAAGAGCATGCAACTTAGAACCCTTTGCAGAGGTCAGAGCAATCAGTAAAACTGTTTTCTATGTTAAGAACCTAAAGTCAACCAGATTAGCTGGTTTACATGAAACTTTTAGTTATGTACTCACCATAACTTCAGATGTTTGGGATCCATCTCGCCTACATTCTGAACTGATGGGTTCGGAGCCGATCCGCGAGGCCTCTAATTGGCTGAGCTATCTTTATCCCAGGATGCACCACCACTAATCCCCCAGATCTTGTTTGTTCGCATTCATGCACACATGCACAACTTGGTTATACAACATTGTTAGATGTTTCAAGATGAAACAACAGGATTCGGACCTTCTGATATCCTCTGATCTCCAAGGAAGGGGAAGGAGGGTGTTATTAGGAAATGTGGGCGAGATGGATCCCAAACATCTGAAGTTATGGTGAGTACATAACTAAAAGATGTTATGTGATCCTATCTCGCCTACATTCTGAACTGATGGGACAGCATCCCTAGCACCTAAATCCCGGGTGGCTCATTGGAAAACACTCCTGAGCACTGTGGAACCAAATGAAGCTCGTCCTCTAGATGCCACATCTAATTTGTAGTGGGAAATGAAGGTGTGGGGAAGAGACCATGTAGCCGCAGCACAAATGTCACTAATAGCAAGCTTAGAATGAAATGCTACCAAAGTAGACATAGCCCTTGTAGAATGAGCCTTGACAGAGGTGGTAAGCTCTTTGTTGGAATAAATATAAGCTTGAGTAATACAGTCCCTGATCCATTTGGCAATAGTGACCTTTGTGACAGCGTTGCCCAATTTGTTATCTGCAAAGGATACAAACAACTGATCTGTTTTCCTAGTTTGTTTGGTCCTGTCTAAATAAAAACGTAACTATCTGTGGACATCTAGTGTGTGGAATATGAACTCCGCTTTGTTAGAGTATTTTGGGAAAAAAACTGGAAGCTCTAACGATTGTTGTAAGCAGAAAGTAGAACAAACTTTAGGAACAAAGGAAGGATTTGGTCTGAGGGATACTCTGTCTTTATGAAAAGGGGTTTCACTGAAAGCTTGAAGCTCTGAAACTCTTCTGGCAGAAGTAATCGCCACCAGAAAGGCTGTCTTCCATGATAGAAACTTTAGATCACATGTGGCTGCCGGTTCAAAGGGGAAAGAAGTCAAGAACACTATATTGAGATCCCATGGAGGTGCAGGATGAGAAATCGGAGGTCTTAATAGAGCAGCACCTTTCAAGAAGGTCTTACACAATCTGTTGCTCATTAAAGGTGGGTCTATGGATTCGTGAAAATTAGAAATTGCTGCCAATTGTACTTTGATGGTAGAAACTGAAGAGCCTTGATTGAAAAGAGGTCAGAAATTTTAGTACTTCTGCCACGGAATAGAAATGGGGTCCAGGCCCTGAGTTAAGCCCAAATAGCAAACCTTTTCCATTTGCTAGAATACAGTTTCTTTGTAGCAGACTTATGAAGATAATATGTGCACAACATCTGGATCCAATGCATGACTCCTGACTGTCGTCGGAAGAGGAGGAGCCAAGCAGTCAATTTTAAGGTGTGTAGGGACTGGTGGAATAGTCCCGACTGATGAACCAGTAGGTCTGGGACCTGGTCCAGGAACCATGGACCTTCCAGAGCATGTTTCCGAAGATAGGGGAACCACACTTGACGAGGCCAGTAAGGAGCAATCAAGATCATTTTGCTCCCCAAGAGAGATGCCTTTTGAATCACCCTGGGGAGGAGAGGAACTGGAGGGAAGGCATAAAGCAAGCCGGTGAGCCAAGGATGGACTAATGCGTCCATGGGGCTCTTCCCCGAGCGGGGTTAGGGAGAAGAATTCTTTGCACATTCAGAGGAGTCGTGAAGAAGTCGCAACACGGAACTCCCCATTTGCTGAAAATCTGACTTGCAACTGTCATATTCAGAGACCATTCGTGAGGAGAGAGGATGGTTCTGCTCAATCTGTCGGCTATGACATTGACTTGCCGGTATGTGAGTAGCCACTATCGAGACTGCCCATTCCCAAACTCTCATGGCTTCTCTGCAAAGAGGATAGGATCTGGTCCCTCCCCGTTTGTTCAGGTACCAGACAACTGACATGTTGTCTGAGTGAACTGAGGGAGATAATCGTGAAGGGCTTGAAGGGACAGGAGTACTGCCCTCATTTCTAGGATGTTGATATGAAGAAGAGTCCCTTCCGGGTGCCATTTGCCTTGGACTGACCTGCCCAGGGAATGCCCCCCCCCACCCCATCTGGGAGGCGTCCGTGGTCAAAGTGGCCGCCGGAGGAAGAACAAAGGGTCGCCCCTGATCCAAATTGGAGGGCACTAGCCACCAGCGAAGGTCCCGTGCAAAGATTCGGTGATCCATATGAGGTGACTGAGAGGGAGTTCCTGAAAGGACCACTGAGCTGAAAGAAGCCACTGGAGGATTCTCATGTGCAACCTTGCCAAGGGGACTAGAAGAACCGTGGCAGACATGGATCCCAATAGCTGCAGGACCATTCTGGCTGGGGCTATGGACCTGGGAAGTAAGGCTCGAACTTGATTTTGTATGGTTTGAATTCTGTCTGAAGGTAGACAGACCCGCATTTGGTTTGAGTCTAACTCTACCCCTATGAATCTTATTCGTTGAGATGGCCGCAACACAGACTTTGGCCAATTGAAGGTGATTGCAAGGGAATTGCCCAGTGATATAGTGGCATGTAGGCTCTGCAGAAGTAGATGCTTGGAGGTGGCAGTTAGGAGCCAGTCATCTAGATACGGAAACATCTGGAATCCTAGACTTCTCAGGTGAGCAGTCACTACTGCCAAGCACTTGGTGAACACCCTGGGGCTGTGGTGAGACCAAAGGGCAGCAACTGAAAATGACTGCCTCCTAGGCTGAAGCGCAGATGTCTCCTGGACACTTGATGTACCATGATATGATAATAAGCATCCTTGAGATCTATGGAGCACATCCAAACACCTTTCTCCAGCAATGGGAGAATGGTTTGTAGAGTGACCATTCGGAACTTGGACTTTCTGACTGAACGGTTTAGGATGCTGAGGTCCAAAATGGGCCTCAAGTCCCGGTCTTTTGGCACCAAAAGAATCTTGAGTAAGTCCCTAATCCGATCTGGTCTACGGGACGGTTGGAGGACTCCTTTTGCAGCAGCTTTGAAACTTCTGAGGCTGACTGGGTGGCGGGTCCGGGATTTTTTTGGACTGAGGGATGGGGTGAGAGAATGGGATGGAGTAACCTCCGCCGATAATCCAAAGCACCCATCGGTCCTGAGTGCTCCCTTCCCAGGCCTTCAGGTGCTTGAGCGACCCCGAGCCACCCCCACTGGCTCGAGCAGCACAGCCGGGCAATCCTTCAGGGACTATGAAAGGCTGAAGAGCCACGAAAGGACTCGCGGTCTCCAGTGTTGCGAGGGCCTCTGCCGCCTCTGGGACGGCATCTGCCGGATGAATTTCCTCCTCTGCCTCTGGAAGGGAACCTTCCTGCTGAGAGGGTAAGGCTTCTGAGATCTGGAACCACATTTTCCCTCCTCTTTTAGCCTTGGGATAAGGCTGAAAGGAGTGGAAAATCATGCCCGGCAGTCAGAGTCTTACCCTCCTGTTCACAGCGGTTAGTGTGTCTTTACCTTGGGTCCAAACAGGAGGACCCATCAAAGGCGTCGGCAAATGAAGACTTAAAGGCCTCCATGAATGACACAGGCGGAGCCAGGCTTGTCTCCATAGAGCAATGCCTGTACCGCTTCTCTCTACTACGCCCTTCGCCGCACTCTGAAATGAGCCTCATGGACGAGTTGAAATGGACGACATTGTAGCCAGCTGAGAGCCAACCGTCTGGGCCAGCTCCTCAGGCAGGTTACCCAAGAGGGTATTGGATAGCTCCTTAATCAGATCCCTCTGAAATCTGGTAAAGTGCGTCAGGTAGTTCAAGGACCTCAGTGTAAAGGCCGCTGAACGATCCATGCTCCTAGACTCCTTATTAGGAGGATGGACGGACGTAGAAGCCTCTGCTACATCGTCCCCGGTCTTTTTTGGCACCAAAAAGAATCTTGAGTAAGTCCCTAATCCGATCTGGTCTACAGGGACCGGTTGGAGGACTCCTTTTTGCAGCAGCTTTGAAACTTCTGAGGCTGCGGTATCCCGTTGACTGGGTGGCGGGTCCGGGATTTTTTTGGACTGAGGGATGGGGTGAGAGAATGGGATGGAGTAACCTCGCACCCATCGGTCCTGAGTGATCCTTCCCAGGCCTTCAGGTGGAGAAAGCGACCCCGACTGGCCCGAGCAGCACAGCCGCGCAATCCCTCAGGGACTATGAAAGGCTGAAGAGCCACGAAAGGACTCGCGGTCTCCAGTGTTGTGAGGGCCTCTGCCGCCTCTGGGATGGCGTCTTCGGATGAATTTCCCTCCTCTGCCTCTGGAAGGGGAACCTTCCTGCTGAGAGGGGAACCACATTTTCCCTCCTCTTTAGCCTTGGGATAAGGCTGAAAGGGAGTGGAAAACAGTCAGAGTCTTACCCTCCTGTTCACAGTGGGTTAGTGTGTCTTTTACCTTGGGTCCAAACAGGAGGACCCATCAAAGGCCGGCAAATGAAGACTTAAAGGCCTCAATGACACAGGCGGAGCCAGGCTTGTCTCCATAGAGCAATGCCTGTACGCCGCATACTAAATGAGCCTCATGGACGAGTTTGAAATGGACGACATTGTAGCCAGCTGAGAGCCAACCGTCTGGGCCAGCTCCTCAGGCAGGTTACCCAAGAGGGTATTGGATAGCTCCTTAATCAGATCCCTCTGAAATCTGGTAAAGTGCGTCAGGTAGTTCAAGGACCTCAGTGTAAAGGCCGCTGAACTAAGGGTGCGCTTTCCGTAAGGATCCATGTTCCTAGACTCCTTATTAGGAGGATGGACGGACGTAGAAGCCTCTGCTACATCTTGCTGGGTCGCAGATGCCACCACCAAAGCATCTACAGCCACACCTTTAGTAAGGAACTCTCTATCAGGGGGCGCCGAGAGAAACTTGTTCGGACAAGCAGGCACCGGTTCCACAGAGTCTGGGTGTTCCCACGCCCTTCGACAGATCAAATCGAAGAGCTCAAAGGGCGGAGACACCCAGGAGGCGGAGGGCTGAGAGGCCTTCAGGAACACCGACTCATCAGCAGAGGGAGGTTTGGACTGCCAGGCTGTTTTAGGGCTTCCAGGATGTCTGCAAAGGAGACATCATCCGAGGCACTTTAGGGACCCCTCTGCATCATCGAGATCGGTGTCAGATGTCAAAGACTCATCAGCTTTTCCTGGGGGTTCTTCCAAGAGGCTTCAGAAGGACCTCCAGGAGAGCGGGGTAACCTGAGGCCCGGGGCTCTGCTGTCTAAAGACAGGGGACTGCCAACCCAGTCTCCGTATGCAGGGAGGTAGCTGGGGAAACCGTGGAGGTAGCCAAGGAAGATTTGGCTAAAGCGCTCCTCATAGCCCTGAAGGCGGGACCACCAGAATCCTGGGAGGGTCCCACCTCCGCGGGCCACAGTGAAGAGGGAGACTTGGGACCGAGCATCAATCGCCTCCCCAGGGTCAAGGAAGAAGTCCGGTACTGAACTCCGACCCAAGAGCCGGAGTTGGAGCAAGGGTCGGGCCCGACCCTAACACCTCCACAGGTTTCACCAGCACCAGCTCGCTGTTGGAGGAGGAACCACAGTAGGAGTGGGACCATCGGCTCAAGCCAAATGGGCTGGGCTTTGGAACACCGGAGACTGGAAGAGTCGGAGCACCCTGTCTATGTCTGAATCAGACATCTTGGATGACCTAGGATAACCGATTTCTCCATCCAATATCAGTGGAGCCGATGAGGGTGACTCCTCTCGATGCCCCAGACAAACCAGGGAGAGGGGCTGGGCTGGAGAGGGCGAGGCAGACCACCTCGGCTCTGAAGTCCGTGGAGCCGATGGAGAAGTCTGCTTAGATTTTTTAGCAGTCGGTTCAGACTGACTGGTCGGAGCCGATGCTTTCTTCTTTAGAAGGAGACGGAGAGGAAGATAAGGCCTGATTAATCCCTTGAGGATTAATTTGTTTTCCTCTCCTGGAGGACTCTAGAAGAACTCTTGTAAGTGCTTATGGACATTTTAAAACCACACTGCATTTCTTAAACCCGAGGGTTTGTGTTCTTTCGACATAACTGCTTTGCCAAAGAACCAATATATGTGAAAACAACACTAAACTTTTAGTTAAAGACAGTTCAATACACAACATTAACAAAAATTATATATATTTTTTTTTTTTTTTTTTTTTAAACACTAACAGTAAACAGACAGAAAAGAGTGAAAGATAGAGAGAGAGTCAAGACCACACAAGCAGCAAAGTAACAGGGAAGGCCCTCTAACTAAAGACTAAAAATCATGAATTTACTAACAAAAATTCACCAAACACACTAATATAACAACAATAGCTGTTAAAACAGCTTTTGGGTTCAAAGAAAGGAAATTTGTGACAGGAAAAGCCCAATAACTAGTACTTAGCCTAGCCAATGTTGAGACCGATCTGGGGGATTAGTGGTGGTGCATCCTGGGATAAAGATAGCTCAGCCAATTAGAGGCCTCGCCAACCCATCAGTTCAGAATGTAGGCGAGATAGGATCACATAACATCAAATGTTAGCTTCTCTATAACACAAAATTAAAATCCCAAGAAGGGGCCACTGGATTTCTTGGAGACCTCTTATGTAAAACCCCTTTCATGAACATTTTGACATGAGACTGCATTGAAAGAGGAGCATCCACGGGCAGACATGCTTACATGTCTGATAAATGCACCTTAACAGAGGAACAAGAAAGGCCACAGGAGAGTAACTCACACATACATTTTAGAACCAGAGAACAACTAGCCCTGCATGGGTGCTAGTTATCTTGTGGGCATCAGCTAGAATTTGCTAATGCGTGATTTTCTAGTAGCAGGCTTTCTTGCCTCCATTATCCTCAGGTAACTAAAAGGAATTAAGACCCTCTCATCCAGGCAGTTACTTGAAGTTGATTGATGTTGTGGTGTAAACATCATCTGTTCTTGTGTGAATATATCCAGTCTGTGAGGAAGCTTGTGGTAATAGCTGATGGCCATGTCAAAAAGAAGGAAGAACCACAGTTGTTTGGGCCAGAAGGGAGTCACAAAAATAATCTTGGGGAGGGTTCCTTCTGAATGTCCAGAAATACCCTGGATAGTAGTGGAAAGGGTAAAAGTGCAAACAGGAACAGTCCTGTCCAAGGAACAGAAAAGGCATCTGTCTTTCCAGGCCTTCTTGCATACAGTCCTAGAAGAGAATCTTGCCAGATGATTATTCAGAGAGAAGCCAAACAGGTTTGCTTGAGATAGTCCCCACATATGATCAAATCCCCAATGATACAGTTTTCATTTGTGAAGGTCTGCCCTGGCCCTACTTAGCTTGTTTGCCATACAATTTTGCTGTGACAGAATGTAAGCTACCTGCAGAGTGAGATTGTGCAGTGAAGCGATACTCCAAGCTAGCATGTCTAGTCTGCAAAGGGGGTATAACCTGGTTCTCCCTTACTTGTTGATGTACCACACGAATGTGGTATTGTGTGTAACCACCTGAAGATGTCCCAGAAACCAAAGATTGTTCAGAGTTGAGAGCTTTGAAAATGGCAAGCATCTCCTTGATATTTTATTTGCTTGCATCTGTCCTTGGTGTCCCACACTCCCTGCACTTTTATTCCTCCTGAAACTGCTTCCCAAGTAAAGATCAAAGCATCCATGGCTACTGACTACTTTGGAGCAGGAAGGGAGAAGGGGAGATCTGAATTTAAGGCTGTCATCTGTCATCTCCACCAAAAGACTTGTCTTATGACAAACTCCAGCACTGGGATTTAAAAAAATAAAGGATGTTGATGCTGAAGCTTAAGAGATTTCAGATACCACTGTATCTTTCTCATGTGGAGTCTTGCCAGGGGTATCATCAGAATCACAGATGTCATGAAACCCAAAATCCTGAGGTACTCCCTTTCAGTGACCAAAGTCTGACTGGAAACCTTAGAAACAGATCTACATGAAGATCTATTTTTTTCTCGTGGAAGAAATGTTCTTTGAACTGAGGTATGTATTTGACATTCCAGGAACACAACCTTGGGTGAAAGAGTCAAGAAAGACTTTTGAATTTCTCTTGGAATCCCAGTCTGTGTAAGAGAGCTCTCATCCAAGAAAGAGATTCCTGACACTTTGAAAAAGACTCTGGGAAGATAAGCAAGTCATCTAAATATGGAAAAATGTGGATACCCTGTAGCATGCAATGAGCTATAACTGGAGCTAGACATTTCACTATCAGTTCCCTGCCTTACCCTAAACCAAGAGTGTGATCCAAACACGCACATCCTTAAGAAATAGAGATGTGATGAGCATCTTTTAAGTCTAGTATTGCCACAAAACATGAAAGAGGAAGCAGCAGTAACAAGTTGTGAAGTGACTAATTCTGAATCTGGGCACTATCGAAAACAGGTTTATGAAAGAAAGATCCAGAGTAGGGCTCCAAGCATTTACTTTCTTTGGCAGTAGGAACATCCTTGAATAAAAATCCTTCCTCGTCTGGGAAGAAGGAGCTGATGCTATCATTTCTTGGGACAGCATATGATAAAGAACTGGTGGAAACAAGAGTTTGATCTGGAAATGACGAATGAATCCCTGGAAAGGAGGAATTTCCCCCCACTGCTTTTCAGAAGCCATTTGTCTGAAACAAATCTGCCAAAGAGAAAAATGGAGATTCAGATTTTCTGGAAGAAAAAAGGGAGCAGGGTAGCAGGTGGTCATAAGGTCTCTTGAACAGTCATTTAAACTTGGACTGTCCTTGGTTTTGGGAGGTTCAAGACTTTTTTTGCAACCTCTTTGCCATTTCTTCTTAAGTGTCCGATTACCTGTATTTTGCTGAGAATGTTTATTTGTTTTTAAATCCCTTGGAAATTTTGGAAAGAGGGCACAAAAATCTTACAGATTCTCTGGATCAGCTTGCCCATTTCATCAGACTTTTTGATTACCTCTGCTTCATAGGAGCCAAACACAATCTCTTTCTAAGGGAAAAATTTAAATGTAATTTTTATCATCATCTGGGAGGTTCTGAGAATGCAGCCATGCACACCTCCTCAAAACAGTACCAGTGGCCTTAGCCCTGGAAGAACTATTAGAGTCATACACACACACACACACACACACACACACACACACACACACACACACACACAGTAAACAGAGAGTAGTGACCTGTGCATTAGAAGAAAGTGGATTTTTCCTCACAGAAGGAAACTGCATCTAAAACATTCCTCACACCTTCACAATTTGTCAGAATAAACTTGAACATGTAAGCCTGACAATTCAAAATTCTAAAAAAAATCAAAGTTGCAGAAGTATACACTTTTTTCCCATACCCATTAACTTGGCCATCTTTATCAGAAAGATTAGGATTGGAATTAAGTGCTTAGCAGCAGGGGGATCAACTAAAGGTATAGCTACTGGCCCAGGTTTGGGAATAGTGCATAAAAATGTAAAAGACTAAAAGAACTTTATACATCCTATCTGCCTTTTTAGGGGTAGCAGGCTCACTAACAGGAGGCAGTAATATGCACATCCTCTATGGCAATAAAGAACAAAGGAAATGGGTGTAGATTCTGGAAAATCCTTCTGCAACAACTCATAGTATTTCTAAGGGACTGAGAAACTTCAGCTTTCTCCCACTGAAAGCACTGGCACATTCTAGAAATATTCACAGAAAAAGAGAAACTCCCACGGGAAGATTCAGAACTGAGCTCTTCTCGCAGAATGATTAAGAAATCTGAGAAAAAAAACTGTAGTCATCTCTGCATCTTCCTGTTCAGATTCAGAATCCTGAATCTTTTCAAGAAAAGAGGAACCCCTTTTTCTTTTACCAGAAGCTACTTTACAAGAAGGATCAATAACCTGAACTAAACAATGAGCGAGTTCCAGTAAACTACTCCTATCCAAAGACAACTGAAGAGGAGGAGGCTTGGTTCACAGTTTCCTTTTGACAGGAAAAACGGGGCCCAACCAGGTTACTAATTGCAACAACCACTTCCACAGGGATCGACACAGCAATCTGACACTACAAGGAAACTCTCTGTTCTCTCTCCCAGGACCGACAAAATGGCTCTCCCATGCCCACTGAGTGGATCCCAATAGCTGCAGAGGACGTGGCTAACCCTTCAAGCTTTAGTGGCTTTAAGTGCTACACCAGAGGGATCCATGGTAAAAGATGAGTGGTGTGAGGTACAACAAATGGCCACTTTTTTGTGGATGGAAGAAACACCAGCCATGGGACCAGAAGTCTTTCATGGTGAAGCCAAAAATTCTCAGGTAAGACAACCAGCAATTGCTGGTAAAAACTATCAATCTGCAAATGTTACTTTTTCGTCAGAAAACACAGCAAAAAGAATGTTAAAACACTACGCTAGCCCACAAAAGTAAAATTAGATGTTATGTACCTACCATAACGTTCCATGTTAGTTGTCTTCTCTCTCCTTCTTTCTTGCTGGATGGGTTCGGAGCCGATCCTCAGCTCCGACTCGGCACTTGCTAAGCTCAAAAGTCACTTCCACCAGCTCGAGGCAGCCCTATATCCCATGATGCAAGGCGGTGATTACCCAGATCTCGTTTGGTAGCTAGAGGAAAAGAAAAATAACTACTATCTTCCCCCAAGGGAAGAAGAACAACTAGCCTGAGAAAAACTGTAAGGGGAACCCAGGTAACTAAGTGCAGAGCTAACTGGTGTCCAAGGGAGAAAAACTCCCAGAGAAGGAGACAGTTCAAGGTCTGTCCAGGCTAGGGGGACAGGAGGGAGGGACGCAAGAAAGAAGGCGAGAGAAGACAACTAACATGGAACGTTATGGTAGGTACATAACTTCTAAATGTTAAGTTGTCAATCTCGCCTTCATTCTTGCTGTATGGGACCGCGTCCCTAGCACCTCTATCATGGGTGGTGCAATGGAACAGACTCTTGAGAACTGTGGAACCAAAACTCGCCCTGTCCCTGGAGGCCAAATCCAATTTGTAATGTGAGACGAAGGTATGAGGAGTGGCCCAAGTGGCTGCTGCACAAATAGTGTCCAAGGGTAGTATAGCCTGAAAGGCTGTAGATGTGGCTAGGCTTCTGGTAGAATGTGCTTTCGGTGTTGAGATCAGCTGTTTGCCCCTAAGCTGATAAATGTAAGAAATAGTGGAAGACAGCCATCTGGAAAAGGTCACCTTAGAAACAGGGAGACCTTTCTTATTTTCAGCATAAGAAAGAAAAAGCTGATCAGACTTTCTATATTGCTTTGATCTGTCCAAGTAATATCAGAGTTGGCGATGAACATCTAGGCAATGCAATTTTTGTTCCGCCCTGTCAGAATAATTGGGAAAAAATACTGGAAGATCAATAGATTGGTTTAAATTTGTCTTAGAAGCAACCTTGGGCAAAAAAGACGGATTAGTTCTCAAAGATACTCTATCCTTGTGGAAGACCAAGTACGGGGGACGAACACAGAGAGCATGAAGTTCAGACACCCTTCTAGCCGAAGTAATAGCGACCAGAAAGAGTGTCTTCCAAGAGAGAAATTTTAACGAGCATGTAGCAGCCGGTTCAAAAGGGGGAAGTATTAAGGATGCCAGCACTAAATTTAGATCCCACTGCGGTGGAGGATTCATAACAGGGGGTTTAAGTAGGAAGATCCCTCTGAGAAAGGCTTTGCAAAGTTTGAGAGACATAATATTCTGGTCTGCAAATCTGACATGAAAATTCGAGATTGCTGCCAACTGGACTAACTGTGGAAGAAGAAGAACCAGATTGAAAAATTTCAGCTAGGAAGTCCAAAACTGACTGAATAGGGGCAGTTAAGGGATCTATGTTCTTAGACCTTGCCCAAAAGGAAAAACGTTGCCATTTGCTAGAGTAAATCCTTCTGGTAGAGGGCTTTAGAGAAGCTACTATGATATCCCTAACGGGATTAGAGATCATAGGAAGCCTGGCTAAGGAAGGAAGTGGAGCAACCAAGCAGTGAGGTTGAGGGAACGAATGGACCGGTGCAGTTGACCCGACTGGTGGGTCAGAAGATCTGGAACTGGATCCAGATGCCAAGGCTGCACTACAAGATGTCGATGAAGGAACGGGAACCAAATTTGTCGAGGCCAGTAAGGGGCAATGAGAATCCGCTTGGCTCTCAAGTCAGTAGCTTTCTGAAGCACTTGAGGAATCAATGGAAAAGGGGGAAAAGCATAAAGAAGTCCCTGAGGCCAATCCTGGGTTAGAGCGTCTCCGGGGGGATGGCCTGGAAGTGGAAAAAGAGAGAGAAGAAGTCTGGGCATTTGCTGTTTTGGGGTGTAGGTCGCAGCAAGGAGGGCCCCACTTCTGAAAAATCTCTTCCGCTATAGATTGTTTGAGAGACCACTCGTGAGGCATGAGTATAGCTCTGCTCAATCTGTCCGCTATGATGTTGGTTTTCCCGGGGATATGCGTTGCAATTAGAAACCGCTGAGAGGAGATCGCCCATTGCCAAAGTCTGAGAGCTTCTCGACAGAGAGGATAGGACTTGGTCCCGCCCTGTTTGTTGATATATCATACTACGGACATGTTGTCCGTGTGAACTGCGATAGTTCCTAAAGGAAGAAAGTTGTTGAGGGCTTGCAACGTTAAAAGCACTGCTCTCATCTCTAGGACATTTATATGCAGGTGGTATTCGAACGGTTGCCACGTGCCATGGACCATCCTGCCCTGATAATGCCCCCCCCACCCGATCAGGGGGGCATCTGAAGTGACTGTGGCTACCGGGGCGACAAATGGTCTGCCCTGATGGACTAGGGGGGAAGAAATCCACCAGGATAGGTGGCTCTTGCAGGTCTGTGTGACAAGGATCTTGTGACGCATGGGCAACTGCTGGAAGGACCATTGGGTAAACAAAATCCACTGTAGGAGACGCATGTAAAAGCAGGCCAGAGGAAGAAGTGTGATGGCAGCTGCCATTAGGCCTAACACTTTCAGGACCAACCTGGCTTGAACCTTTTTGCTGAATAGGATGATCCGAACCTGATTTTGGATATCCCGGATTCTTTGATTTGTTAGATTTGCTGACATCCGCGTAGTGTCTAGATCTGTGCCTATAAAGGTAATAGATTGGCAAGGTGATAAGGAAGACTTTTCGAAGTTGACAGAAATCCCTAACTGACTGCAGAGACGTAGAGTGTAATCCCTGGCCCGGAGAAGTTGATGCCTGGTGGTGGCTGTGAGGAGCCAGTCGTCTAGGTACGGAAACACCTGAAATCCCTGACGTCTCGTGAGCCGTGACCGCTGCCATGCATTTAGTGAACACTCTGGGGGCTGTGGTGAGACCAAAGGGCAGGGCTCTGAATTGAAAATGACTGGTCCCCAGCCGAAAGCGGAAAAACCTTCTGGAGCGTCTGTGGATTTTTATGTGATAGTACGCATCCTGAAGGTCTATAGAGCACATCCAGTTGTCTTTGCCCAGAAAGGGCAAAATCGATTGAAGTGTGACCATCCGAAATCTCGTCTTTTTGACAGACTTGTTTAGTCTGCTGAGGTCTAATATTGGTCTCCAGTCTCCCGTCTTTTTGGGGACCAAAAAGAACCTTGAGTAGATTCCGGATTCTAAATGGCCTGCTGGAACTGGCTGGATGGCCCTTTTCTCTAGAAGTTTTGAAACCTCTAGCTTTGCAATTTCCCTTAGACCGGGTGGAACGTCTGGAAGGGATCCTTTTTGAGGGAAGGGGCTTTTCTCGAAAGGTATTCTGTAACCCTCGGATATGATAGACTGTACCCATTTGTCTTGAGAAAGGGAAAGCCAGGCTTCTGGGTACAGTGACAATCTCCCCCCGACTGCCTCCAAGGGTGGGCAGTCTGGCAACACCTCAGGGATGCTGGAAGGGCTTGTCAGAGAGAGGCTCTCTGCTGCCCTGGTTCTGCGGACCCCCTCTGCCCCTAGGGCGGCGTCTGTTATTACCCCCTCTGCCTCTGGGGGCAAACTGACCACGTGCGTCAGGCGTGACTCCTTGAGATTTTCAGAACCACATTTTCCCTCCCTTCTGACCTTTGGGGTAAGGTCTTTAAGGGGTGGAGAAACGGACTCCTACGGCAGAAAGAGTCTTGCCGTCTTGCTCGCACCTGGTCAAAGTGTCCTTCACTTGAGTTCCAAACAAAGTTGTCCCATCGAAGGGAGAGTTTGTGAAGGATGCCTTAAAGGGGTCTGCAAAATTGCAAAGTCGCATCCAGGACTGACGTCTTAGAGCCACTCCTGTGCCTGCAGCTCTACACGCTCCATCGGCTGCATAAGAAATGAGCCGCATGGAGGAGTTAGTTATGGAATTTAGGATTCCCAGCTGAGAGGCAATCTTCTCTTGAGCCCCAGCAGCTGATGGATCCTGTACCACCTCACCCAATTCCCTGAGAATATCTCTTTGAAGTCGGGTGAAGTGACATAGATAATTCAGCGAACGCATAGCAAAGGTCACTGAGGAAAACATCCGCTTACCATACCTGTCCATGGTCCTAGACTCCTTGTTAGGAGGATGGACCGGTACGGAAGGATCTGCAAGTTCCTTTTTGGTGGCGGCTGCCACCACCATGGCATCAACCGGGACACCTTTGGTGAGAAACTGTTTTTCAGTGGGGGCCGTGATAAATTTAGAAGGCCTCCTGGGGACTGGTTCCACAGAATCAGGAGATGCCCATGCCTTTCGAGCTATCACGTCCATGAGGGGGTCGAAAGGCGGAGACACCCAGGAGGTGGAGGGTCGAGATCCAAAAGCCTCCAGGTATACCGACTCATCCTCGGAGGGGTTAATGGAAGGCCAGTTCCCCCTCTGTTTGAGGAGTTCAAGAATGTCTGAAAAGGAGACATCCTCAGAGGGGGATCTTGGGGACCCCTCCAACTCATCTAAGTTGGTATCTGATGTCGTAGACTCAGGGGAGTCTAAATGCTTCCTCTTGCAGGTCCTCTTAAGTGGGGGTTCCCCTGAAGGATCAGGAGAAACCTCGGAAGAGGAAGGTATTCCCAATGGGGAAACCTGGGGCGATGGATCTCTGGGTCCGAGAGCAAGAGAGTGGGAAGAGATATCTACAGGCACTGAAGAGGGAGGAGCTAAAGGGACCAACTGTTGACTGAGCTCGGGGGCTAGTACACTCCTCATCACCTCGAAGGCTCCCCTCCCGGGGAGGACCGAGAGCTCCCGCTCAGAGGAAACAGGAATCCCCGGCCCCACCGAAAGGGAAGGCTCCGAAGCAGATGTCAGTGCCGAGCTTACCAAAGCCGAAGCTCCGAGGGGGAGAACGGGGTCGGACAAGGGTCTGATGCCACTCGCCCCCTCGGAGCCGACAAAGGAAGCCCGACGACCGGATCCCTCCAAGGACGGTCTCAAGGAGGAGATAGGAGTCGAAGACGACGGAGCCGAAGGGAGTGGTATCGGCTCCGAAGCACCAACAGTCACAGTTCCAATAAGATCCGGCTCCGAGCTCTGAAGGAGAGTCGAAGGAGGAATTTCTGGAGGGTGTGGAATAGCGGTCGTCTGCTGAGATGGGCTATGAAGCATCTGGGCCAGTGCCTGTGATTTCAGCAGTCTACTCACCACTCTCTCCAAGTCATGGTCTGAGAGTCTGGAAGACCTTGAGGATCGGCTCCGATGGCTCCGCTCCGAAAGTAAAGGAGAGGCCGGAGCCGAATGAATAGATTCCAGCGACGGAGATCTGGATCTCTTTCTCGACGGAGCCATTGGAGCAGAAGAACCTTCGGTTCCAGTTGGAGCCGACAACTTGTCGGCTCCGAGCTGAGAAAGAGATGTGTCGGCTCCAGCCGGAGCTGACACAGGCATGGAAGCAATAGTATCGGCGCCGATACCGAACCTTCAGAGAAGGAAGGATCGGCTCCAACCGGAGCCGATCTCGACTCAGAGGGAGTCGGATCCAAGGACGAAGGCTTGGACACTGAAGCCTGGGCCTTGGGAGGCTTTGCGGGCTTCCCAGAGCCGGACTTAGGCGGGGAGCTCTCAGGCTTTAATAAGTCAGTGAGAATGAGTTTGTTTCTACATTCCTGCAGGACTCTCTGGCTGAAGGAGTGACAAATAGCACAGGAGTCCTGCAGGTGTAGGGTCCCAGGCAGTAAATACAAGAAGTGTGACCGTCTGTCAGAGACATCTTCTGACAGCACGAGTCACACTTCTTGAAGCCTGAGACCCTAGCTTCTTTAGACATTACTGAGTGCCTACACACACACTACACACACAGTCCAAAAAAAAATTAAACTAGTTTAATTAAACCGAGTACAGGGAAAAAAAACACAGACACACACAACAAACCCCGACAGGAAAAAATATAGGAGGGGTAAGGACCTAAGGCCCGACTAGCAAAAAATATAAGTAAAGGGAACGGGACACTAACGGGAATAGGGCTAAGTGAATCAAGGAATTAACTAAGTAATATATATATGTATAAATAAGGTAATGGGGTGGACTAAAGTCTTAGAAAAGGTAGAGAAAATTTCACTTACCAGGAGCTGGTAAAAAGTTACCTCATGAGCGAAGTGGCAAACGAGATCGGGGTAATCACTGCCTTGCATCATGGGATATAGGGCTGCCTTGAGCTGGGAGTCCAACCATCCAGCAAGAATGAAGGCAAGATTGACAACTTAACATTAAACAATTTATCCACAGAAAAATGTTTTCACTGACTTTACACCACTTTTAAACACACTCGATAGTCCAAAGAAAACAAATTCCAAACGAAAACTAATGAAAAATGTTTACACTTGACACTCCAACATGTAGAACACTAATTTAATGCAGTTCACAAAGAACACAGACACAAAATGGTAAAGCGCTTTTCGTCTCTAAAATAGCAGACCTCTTCAGACCATTTACAAAACCAAAGTCTCCGTTTAAATACATATCACCTGATCGTTTAAAATCCTGTAACCAATAGCATTTTAACTTGATTTGTCATTAAATGACATCAGCTAAAAAAAAAACACAAAAATCAAGAAATTAAATAAATAAAATTAATAGTGAATTCATTAATAAATTCATGAATAAGTTGTCATCTCACTGAAATAAGGTTTATCCTATTCCTTGTTATTTACAATTAAAATACTAGCTAATGTAAGTAAATGTATATAGGTGTATATAAGTATATGGTTTTGCAGTGGTGGGGCGTGGGTAACGAAAAACACAACAGTGAAATTGCGCACCACCACCAGTCACCCAGCGTAATATTCTTATAATATACATATTATTAAATAAGAAAACTTCTACTGTAATATATCATAATATAACCTGTTTACTGCCCTTCCTTGATGAGTGTCTCTGATAATACTCTGCCGGCGATGTACACGCTTACATTACATCAGATCAGTCTTGTGCAAAGCAGAGGAGAAAAGCAGATCTCCGTTGCTTCTTTGTGTTAGTTTTTTGGATGTTTTATGATTAAAGAAAGAAAAAATTAAAGACAGCGGACAAAATTTGTTTATTTTAAAAAAAAAACATCGCTATATTAAACCCATTTAACATAGTTTGACGTTTAATTTTAAAAGCTGAGTTAAACTGGAAAAAGTCCGGGCGGGCGGACCTTTTTCCATTAGTATAACTCGATTTAACGAAAACGCGGCCTCAATGTCAGCGTGCGTTAAAGAGGATCATGGTATAATAAACTATATGTCACTGTCATAGTTGTAATTGGTTCTAAAAGAGGGACTAACTTAACACCGCATTTTCCAGTGTTTGTTTAAAACATATGGGTGAAATACCGTAAAGGGGTAGTAAACAAATAGTTACTTTAACAAGTCAAGTTCTTCAATTTTTAAGATACATGCAGTAGGGGTGACTTCATTTAACCCAGGAGGGTTGTAAGAGTTCAACCTGAATTGCCAAATCAGCTCTTGTTTTTCCAATATTAAATGGTAAGGTCCCCCTTTTGTACTCACTGCTACTTGACTGATCACTCTAAAAAGGAAGTGGTGAGTTGGATGTTCAGAACAATGCCTAGCTAAGGCATTAGAAGGGGTCTATTTCCTAATGTGGTAGACATGCTCATAAATTATCTCCAATTTTTCTGTCAGTCTTCCCAACATAATATGCTGGGCAGTCTGCTCAGGTAGCCAGGTAGACCACAGATTTTAAATTACAATTAAATCTACCTTTTATTTTTACCATGTTGGATCCTGTTCCAGATTCTGTCCCTGTTGCAATATATTTACAATAGTTGCAACTCTCACACTTAAAACGTGCCTCCAGTTCTTTTAAAATGTCTGAGGTTCCGTTTCCAGAATTTGTTTTTAATTCTTGTTCTTTCTATATACAAAAGATGGGAAACTTCCTAGCTTCTCCATTACTTCTGGTTCCATCATAAAACTATTCCAGTTTCTTCAGAAAACAAACTCAATTTTTTTTACTTCTAAACAAAAAAGGGTTACAAAATCACTAGGAAATCTTCTTGTAGTAACTCCTACCTCTTGTACACCATCCTGGTTTGTGTTGTTAGTTTCTTCCAACCGCTTACCCTCTTCTATAGGTAGTAATCTACTAGTGGGTCTAAGTAGTGGCTTATAAAACCCTTCTCTCATTTTGTGTTTAACGTCTTCTAACAAGTCAAGGACTAATGTATTTGGGTAACCTCTCCTCAAGAACATTTGTTTAAGTGTCTCGCATTCCTCAAGG
Organism: Protopterus annectens; assembly: GCF_019279795.1. NCBI lineage: Eukaryota > Metazoa > Chordata > Ceratodontiformes > Protopteridae > Protopterus > Protopterus annectens. Next base: position 572,369,523 of record NC_056747.1, read on the forward strand.
AAGGTTGCATCATCTGTAACCATCCGTGCTGCTCGGACAAGTTGTCCTTTTACCATGGATCTCTTCTGATGAAATGGGTGGCAACTCGTAGAATGTAGCATAGTGTTTGAGTAGGTGGATTTTCGATGTATTCTAGCTACGCAATGCTGTTATTCGATGTTTTTCTTTAACTCAATATCTAAATAAGTAATGATAGTTTCATGAAATGTGTGGGTGAACTTGAAAAACCTGGTACTGTTTTAGGTATTCTACAAATTTCTGGGCTTCAGGTTCAGTGCCTTTAAACAAAATAAAAATGTCATCCAAGAACCTTGTGTACATTTTAATTTTTTCGGCCCATTCTCTACCTGTAAAGACGGTCTTCTGCTCCCAATTAGCTAGAACCAAGTTAGCATAGCTCCCCCCACATGACGAGTCCATTGCAACCCCCACCAACTCTTTCATGGTTAAGGCTGACAGTTTGGGCATGTGGAAGATGCCCTGAAGCTTTGGAAGCTGGTAGACTGTTATATCCTTGCCATGATATAACCCATATAGTTAAGGCTACTGCAGCAGTGATCAGTATGATGAGCATGTATGGCTATGGCCATTTACTTCAAGTTGCTACTATAATACATTTACACAGCAACCTTTGGGGTCTTTCTAATTGTTTGGTATGTTTAGTGAGATGCATCCCAAAGGGGAATGTTGTACTTGACAAGTAACCTGAAGAACACGGCATCCATGGGACCTGACAACATCCCAGGCTGTGTTCTACATGAACTACAGAACGAACTGGCACCCCACCTAAGTACCATGTTCAATCATAGCCTCACCTCAGGCTATGTGCCCACTGAATGGCGCACAGCGATGGTTATCCCACTCCACAAACGGGGAGCCACCACAGACACTGGAAACTACCGCCCTATTAGCCTAACGAGCCTGGTCTGCAAGGCTATGGAACGTATCATCATGGAACTTATAAACAATGACATTGGTAATCTCCAAACTCAGGAACCCACCCAGTTCGAGTTTGTAAAAGGCAGATCATGTCTCCTAAACCTGATTGCTTCAGTCACCAAAGCCGTAGATGAGGGTAAGGTGGTTCACACAGCCTATATAGATCTCGCCAAGTCTTTCGACACCATCCCCCACTCTGGAATTAGATAAACTCACTAAACTAGGTATAAATCCCTATGTCACAAGATGGGTTGCCAAATGACTCACAGACAGAACCCACACTGTGAAAGTAGCAGACTCCAAATCCAACTTCAGGCCAGTGACAAGTGGAGTACCACAGGGTTCAGTCCTGGGTCCTCTCCTGTTTGGTATCTACTTCTCTGATGTACAAGCCAACACAGAAGGTCTTTGGCCAACGAAGTTGGCAGATGACTGCAAACTAGTAGCCATAATCAGGCAGATGGCTGGTGTCAAAGCCATGGCCTCAAGCTCAATGCCAAAAAGTGCAATGTCATCCCTTTTGGTAAAAACTCTGTACCCATGAACTACCACATAGGCGGTAGTCTACTTAACACCAAAAGTGTGATAAGAAACCATGGGACACAGGTGGACAGTAGTCTCTCCTTTGATAATCCCATTGCCACAGTAGTCAGGAAATCCTTGGCACACCTCATCACAAAAGGTTTCTCATCCAGGAGAAAAAAAGAGGTCACTGTTCCCCTCTACTCGTCACTCATTAGACCCATTATAGAGTACAATGCCCCTTTTGGTATGTACCTCACAAAACATCTACAACTGGAAAGGCCACAGAAATACCTCACAAAGAGGATTACCGACCTCAAAACAGATGCCCTGCGCAGACCGTCTCAAAAAACTGCAGCTTTACTCTGTCGCATATCGCCTACTCAGAGGCGATCTCTGCCTAACACACAAAGCTACGTCAAACCCAGAGCTTTTAGACATGCTCCACTTAAAGAAATCCCAAACCCTATGAGCTACACACTCTAGGGACCTAAACCTTGTCACCACAATAAGCAGAACATGCAGGAGGGATAGATTCCTGTCCCAGAGACTTCCCATACTCTGGAACAAACTACCTATCTATATCAAACAAAGCTCCTCATTAGCACTCTTCAAGAAAAATCTTGACGATTGGATGGGAGATAGGAAATTCACCCTGGGGATCACTTCTGTGGCTCTGCTCGACAGTGGCAAAGAAAAATAATTTTCTTGGGTGGTACATTTTAGAGTTTTTCCAAGCCTTTTTTACAATTATGGCATGGACAAAAATCACGACAAACTAAAGAAATTCACTGATTTTTTTCTTTCAAGGAAGAAATAAGTTGTGCCCAAGGCTTAATTATCAAGGCTGACAAAAGTGATTCCCAATAAACTGAGAAAATAAATGCTTGAAAGACATATCAATCATACATTGGAATAGTGTTTATCCTCCCTGTCAAAAGAAAAAAGAAAAAGATAGTCATGCTGTGTGTACTCAGATGTCAGATCAGGATGGAAGTGAATAAACTGAGGGCCTCAGTAATGTACTTCAAGTTGCTGCTGTCACACATAATTTATTTTATTTTACATTTGTTAACTGGGTAGAGTCCGGCTGGACAAATAGCCCATTTTCAGTGGAGACCTGGGGAGAAAAGCTCCATAACAATAGTACAAAAAAATTACAAAATGTTTTAAAAAGATTTACAAACAAACAAACAAACAATCTTCAAAAAGTTTGACAGTTGACAACAATCACAATTTACAAAAAAAGGAGTATAAAACAGAAAAACATATTTCCTAAGTCTTACTACAGACAGTAATATGAAACTCATTAGATATATAAAAAACATTGTGGTATTTTCATTTGGTAGAATTAAAACAAGAAACAGATAGCAAAAAAGAAAACATTTGATTAATGGCATGAGGAACTAGCCAGGAGTATTACAGGATCATAGCCATAAGGTATTCCTTTAGGAGTTGTTTTATAGCTATGACAATTTATGTTTCTTAAGGTATTCTGGGGAAATAGATTCCACTGTTTGGCTACTTTGAATTAGAAGACAGTCACCAAAGTAAATTATGGAACTTTGTTACCTTGAGTACAAGTTTAAGTTTATCAGATGATCTAAAGGTCCGGGGTTGGTATTTATTTGCACTAGGCTGGAGAGTACAGGGCAGTTTTCCGGTTTGTAGATAATGGAGTGGGCAGTGGTGAGCTGATAGAGCGATAACAGACTGGGAAATTCAAGCCAATGTAGTTTTTGAAGAGCAAGATAGGATGTGGGATCTGGCTGTTGCTAGTCTGGCATTTTCAGTAAGGTAAGGTTTGGCCCTATATAGTGCAACAAGTTTGATGCTAACTTTCTTATTTGTGAGTGATATGTGTTTATCAAATGTTAGGTTGTTGTCTACTGTGACACCAAGTAGTTTTGTTAAATGGTTCTTAGTGCCATTAGTGGAGTAGATGGAGAGAAGAGGTGGTTTTGCTTTAAATTTTCTGTTGGACAAGATCATTAATTTTGTTTTGTTTGGGTTTAGGATGAGGTGAAGTTCATTTAGGTAATTTTCAATATCTAGAAACTAATTTTGCAGTTTATCTTGGAGTTCTTGTGGTGTGGGAGCAGAGCAAATAAAAGTAGCGTCATCAGCATATTGAATGATAGAAGCAGATTTAGTGGCAGTGTTTAGACTATTTGTGAATATAATAAAAAGGAGAGGGCCAAGCATGGAACCCTAATGGAGACTGGGAGGAGTGGAGATTATTATCCCATTTAGTTGTCTGCTGTCGATTAGTAAGGTAACTAAAGAACCAGTTGAGAGCTGTAGAGTTGAGGTTGAAGAAGGCTAGAGTGTTGAGAAGTAGTTGCTGGGATACTGTATCAAAAGTTTGGACATATTAAGGAATATAGTAGAGACAAGTCGTCCATTGTTTTTGAGGAGGTTGATGTAGTTAGTGAAACTTATGAGGGCTGCGGAGGTACTGTGCTTTGGACAGAAGCCGTGCTGTGAACTACATAAAAGTTTATTTGTAGTGAGGTGCTTATGGATACATTTCTCTAAGATTTTGGCTAGTGGTGAGAGAATGGCAATCGGATGATAATTAGAGAGATCTTTAGATGGGCCTCCCTTGTGGAGGGGGATGATATGGGATATTTTCCATAGTATGGGGACATTGTTCTCCAATGGATCAATTGATTAGGACAGATACGGGATAGGTGATGGAGTTTGCAGCAGTTTTTAAGAAGTCATTAGGGAGCTGGCCAGCTACTAGACAGGTAGGTTTTAGTTTTGTTAGGAGTTTTTTGATATAACAGGTCTGTATGGGTTTAAAAGAGAAGTTGTTGGGTTTAGAGTTAGTGGAGGTAGGCAATGTAAGGGGTTGGTTAGATTTGTTGTTAAGAAGTGAAGGGACAGTTGTGATGAAATGAGGAGTTAAATTGGGATGCTAAACTTTCAGTGCTATTTGTTGTAGAGGGTGCAAGGGTAGAGGTTTTGCCAGTGCTGAGGAAGTATTTAATATTTGAAAAAAAATTGTGGGTTATTTATGTGTTTTTGCTGAAAAGCTAGAAAATAAGATTTTTTTGTCAGATAATATTTGCTTCTTAGTGGTTTGGTAAGAGGTGAGGTTTTCTGAGGTTTGGGAGGTTTGATAAGCAATCCAGGCTCTCTCCCTTTGTTCAATAAGAGATTTAGCATCTTTGGTTATCCAAGGTAGGTTTTTGGCCTTGGAGCGAACTTTCCTTGTTAGAGCAAGGTTATTAAGGATGTTGAGGAAGATATCATTAAAATATTGTACAGCTTGGACTAGGTGGAGTGATTTTAGAGGTGACCAGTTGCAGTTTCAAAGTAGGAAATTTAAGATGGTAGGGAAAAAATTTATTTTGTTTCATATGTGTTTGAAACTGACATTACAGGGGGAGTGAATGTGTTTCCTTAGAAGAAAGGCAGGGGAGTGATCACTGAGAGAATCGGGGAGGCACCCAGCCTGGTGGGCAAAGTTGGGCTTATTGGTTAGTATCCAGTCTAGAACAGATTCTTTCTTAGTGTGTTTATCAATTCTAGTGGGGAAATGTATAGTTTGGGTGAAATTGAATAGACTGATAAAATTGGAGGGGTTGTTACAACAATTGGAGGGGTTGTTACATGAGCAGGATAGCCAGTCCAAGTTGAAAATCGCCTAGCAATACAGTTTCTGGTTGAAAGTAGAGGATGCCCAAGATAGGACACTTTCAATGGAGGGGTGGTTAGATGAGCAGGATAGCCAGTCCAAGTTGAAAATCGCCTAGCACTATAGTTTCTGGTTGAAAGTAGAGGATGCCCAAGATAGGACACTTTCAATGGAGGAGTTGTTAGATGAGCAGGATAGTCAGTCCAAGTTGAAAATCGCCTAGCACTATAGTTTCTGGTTGAAAGTAGAGGATGACCAAGATAGGACACTTTCAATGGTAGGTAGATTATTTCCTGCTGGTAGGCAAGAGGCAATAATTATGATGGTTTTATGTGGATTTACTTCAGATCGGGTGGTTAGAATTTCTACTTCTGATATATCTGGGGAAGTACAGATTATTTTTTCAATTTTGAGGAAATCTTTATACATAATGGCAATGCCTCCACCACACTTGTTCAGCCTATCTTGTCTAATAACATTCTAATCACTAGTAAATATTTCCTCATCTTTAATGTGGGGTTTTAGCCATTTCTCTGTAATAATTATTACATCAGGAGTGTAGGTAGCTAGGGCTGCATGAAATTCACTATTTTTTTTTTATGAAACTCCCGAGGTTAAAATTAGTTATGAGTATGTCTGATTTGGAATTTTTTAGGGGAATGTGGAGGGTAGTATTAGCAGGTATGGTGGGTGTTACTGGGTGGGGTGGAAGTAGCTGTGTAGGTCCTGGGTTTGGATGCATGTCAGCTTGGAGTTTGATTTATGTTAGTGAGTGTAGCAGAAGAGAGTGTATGAACTTGGATATTAGTCGATTATAGAAATCTGGATAGGAAGGAGGGCTGGGGGTATGGACATATTTATAGTGGAAGAGTAATATGTTAAGATTTAGTGTAGACATTAGAACAGGTGTGAAAATGGATATTTGGGTTTGTATGGTATGTAACAATGGGGAATGTAGGAGAGGGGTAGTGTGCTACCTTTGATGTGATGAAGGTAGTGGAGCAGGAGGCTAGGTAGAGGGTAATGAGTAGAAGAGAGTTGCTCAAAAGAGTGGTGATGACTGACATGGTGAAATAGTAGGGAAATAGGAGAAAAATATGGGTGGGTTAGTGTCTGCAGTTCAGTAGAGAGAGAAATGTACTGATAAAGTGATGTGGTAGGGGAGACAGTGTTATACGAGGGATGAAATAATGGTTAGTGAGGTGGAAGGGGAGAAAATGAAAAACAAAATAGACTGAAACAACCAGTAAAAAGTCTTAAAGATGTTTTATTGTGTAGTACTATCAGGTAAGAAATCTCTTAAAACAGGCTGATTAGTCCTGCATTTAATAGACATAAGTTTGTTGAAACTGATAGAGATTCTTTTAAGAATGAAAATAAAGATGATTAGATTATTAGAAAAATGAAGATAAGATAACATTATACAGCTTGCCTCTTCACCCCTACCTCTACCCCTAAAAGACAGCTATCATCTGTGTATACATCTGACAACCACAGTACATTAGATATTTTAACTTGTTGATCACAGATGTGTATTCACAATATGCCAACTTACCCCATTACAACCCAAAGTTAGCCACCAGTGTATACACGTTTGATATGGGATTGTGAGAAAAAAAATGATCAAAGTCATGTATTTCAGCTTGTTGCTCATAAACAGTACACTGCCCTTACACAAGTTATAGTAATGTTGTGTGTACACCTCTCAACTGTTCAAATTTTCTCAGAATTTTCAGATTTCTGTTTCATATTTTTTTTTGTTTACCTTATCCTCAAAAAAAAGTATGGTTTTCTCATAGTCGGCTTTAGGCACCAGCGGAACCCTGTGGTCGCTGGGGGCCCCCCCAACCATAGCAAGCTATCTTATCCTGATATTTTGTAACATGCCTGTCAAACCAACAAAAGCTAGTACAGCATTCTTGTATACTTAATAAAACACAAGGGTAATAACTCTTATTTATATCCCCTTTAAAATTCAGAGATACTTCTGGTTGTATTAAGTGTTTTTGTCAAATAGCAGGCATCAGAATTCCATTAAATATTTTACCACTGACATAGTGCCCCTGGCTTAGTTAACCCCTGCTGTTGGACATTTTCTCCACTAAAACTAACTACATAGCCATCTTTAGGTCCCTGCTATACCTGTGGCTGCAGGGCCCTCCCTTACTCATCCTTGACTGTGTGGGGGCCCCACAAAAGCTGCTGCTGGTTGGGGAAAAAATGAGGAAGAAAAAAATGTATTAATTTACTAATTATGCTCTTCAACCTGAACAGGGCTGTGATATGACCTTGTTAGGATGAAGATGATAATGAACATGAGCAGGGTAAGTACTAGAGACCAGCAGCCCAGAGTGACTTATCACAGTGCAAACTTCGGATTTTAAGAAGAGCTAATACTTCCGATCATTAAGGATGATTTTCTCTTTCAGGGAGTTTTATATAAATACAACCAGAACACCAGATACTATAACTCTTAATTTCTTTGCTTAAGAATTCAGTGCAATCACAAAAATAATAGCATAAAGGCTCAGAATCAAGACTATATTTTAAATATTACTCTAATTTGCTTAAAAAGTTAATAGAATGACACCTTTTGCATCAACATCTATTTTTGGACAATAATTATAAAACTCAGATGTCTGGATGGATTGACTGTAATCCTGAACAATTTACCAGCAAATCAAACTTTTTACAAAGGAGAAAGCAAAAGTATGAACAAAATCAGGGAAGGTCTGTGAAATCAGGGACAGTGACAGATATGCATTACTGCTCAATGAGATACATAAGTGACTTACCCCTGGTGCTGTTTGATGACTGCTAAACAGCAGTTACTGATCTGGTGTAGCAGTACCAGTGTTGCACAATGTATTGCTATTTGCTGAAATAAGTACAAAACTAGTACCACCATGGCTTAGGCTTGTGTGCGTATACGTGTGTATGTAAAAAATATCACTGATTTTTATATGTCCAACCACCCAATAATGCCAGGACACAGACATTATTCTTCTGGGTATCAGTAAAAAATGCACCTAGCAGGTAATTATATTTCAAAAGTAAGACATAAAATACATCACAGAACATTCAGACACTTAGATCTTCTTGGAGTCTGGCGGCCCCCACTCACCAGACTACAAAAATGGATACTGGGGGCTCCCTTAATCATCTTTGACACTGTGGGGACCCCCACAAAAGCTGTTGCTGGTTGAAGAAAAATCATGAGAAAAAATGCATCAGTTTTCTGATTGAGCCGTTTAGCCTTGACAGTGCTGAGATATGACCATTTTAGGATAAATCTGATAATAGCCTTTGGTTTCGATTGCACCCATTCTAAAACCAGTCCTGCTCAAATGTGTGTGTATAGAAAGCTGCTGTAGGTTATGGGGGACTGGGGATTGTGTGGTTATTGCAACTTTACTTTTCATCACAGTCAAACCTTAGAGGTATGCACATGAAGTCATTACAGCCTGTGCTTGAGCTGAGGACAGTGTAGTCATTGCTTATTTACTTTTCTCACAGACCTCAGAAGTGTAAAAAAAAGTTACTATAGCTTGTGTAGGTGTGGTGTACTGTCTAGGACCAAACAAATTAGAATATATGACCAAAATCATTAGTTTCAGATCTCTTTAATGTGGAATTATTCCGATGACTTTTACTTCTGCAGAGATTGTGCATACTGACTGACTTTGGTAGATTTTAATGACAGAAGTTTAAGTGGCCTTTTTTGGTTGAAATGTTCTGAATTGAGTGGTTTGTCATTATTGGTTCATGTATTTTGTTTCATTGCTTGCTGGAAAAACATTCAAAACTACAAATTTAAAAACACACTAACAAGTGGTGCTGTATTATAGAAGGGATATACTTAAATTATTTTATATTATAATTAATACAATCTGTATGTATTACAATCATATGTATACATATATACACTTCTTATGCATGTCTACTCTGTTTATCACAGTAACAGTCAGGAAGGGATACTGTGATGTGTGTGTCAAGAAAAAAGGTCTAAAGCTTTTAGTTAAGCATATAATGAAGTTGTTCACATCACTGATAATAGACCCAGTTTCATATAACTAAGGGTCAACCACACAAAAGCAGAAAACACCCAGAATTTCCCTCGCCCACTCAGTGAAACAAATCTTGAAAAAAAATAATAATGTGCATATATTAGGGCTACTGGAATTATCTTTAAAAAGATGAAGTGATGACTTGCAACTGTGTCAATGGTGGGATTATGAAGAAATGCTTGATTAAGCATTAATTAAAATATATACATAATTTAGTGATTGCACACAGTTTAAATTAAATACAGCTATAATGTATCATGCATTCAGAGCACAGAATGCCAGCTTTTATTTAAACAGCAACTTATGTTACTGAGAGCTAATCTTGGAAGCCAAAGAACACTGGTGTTATAAACTAATCTGTTTAAATCTGTATAATCTGAACAGGCTCATGGGACTCAATTTAGTGTCCTACATGAGAAATACTGACCTAATGAACACTATTCCCCAGAAGTTGTTGCCAAGTCACTCATAAATAAATAAATCAAACAAGAGGAAGTATTTTGAGATAAAACAAATATCTTGTCTTTATGGTAGGTAGAAAGTAAAAAGGAAAAAAAACTGTTAGCACCCAAGTAAATAAATTATTAGCAATGAATGAGAAAATATTCCAGTATAGAGAATTGAACAGCCAAGCCTTCTTGATCAGAATTCAAAAGGGCTGCCAGCTGAAAGTTCCCTTGAGTTAGTTGCAATGTACATGGGGTATGTAAACATCTAATTATGGATTCCTAATTAAATCTAGATATCTGTAATCATTGTAGAAGTAAAGCATAAAACAGTATGCACACTGAGAATTTTGAACATTGTTTGTGGCAAAAGGGGAGAAATTGCCAAGTAATGGGACTCTCTAATGGCTGCGTGGGGTTCCGTGGGCAGAGGGGGTGTGGCTCTGGGGGGGCTGCATGGGTGGGGCTCTGAGTTTACACCCCCCTGCAAAAAATCCTGCAGGCTCCCTTGTTGCAGGTCAGGAATTAAATGAACTGATGACTAGGCCTACTGTGTCAACACCCTCAGCACACACCCCCGTCCTATCTTTTGAGCCCCCCCTTTTTTGGGCTCCCCATATCATGCACGTTACCTTTTTATTCCTTTTCTCACATTTTGCCTTACTCTTAGCTTTTTCAAGAAGCCATAATTTTATATATGCTCTGAAGTGCATTTTAAAGTTTTTTTTTCTTTTTACACAACCTTTTCATCCAATAATAGCTTGAACAGAAATTATGATTAAGGAAAGAAATTCACTGTTGTTGTTCAACTTTAGTTTTCCTTGCATCCTTTGAACACTCCTTTCCTGAACAAGACAGCATAGTAATAATCATTTAGGAAATAACAAATAAGCATGGGCCCAAGAAGCCGTAGGGTTACAGACGGTCTGGGATGCATTTTAGAGCATATTCTCAGCATTTTACTCTGATGGTGGCCTAAAAAGAAAAATCACTAAAAAGAAAAGAAATTCAGTCTTATTTTTTTTAAATTGCCTTAGTCATATATTTCAAGTGACTGCTGATATACATATACATAGCATGCTTCCTCACCACTAACTCTCAAAGTCAGCCCCATGTACATGTCCCTGATGTGTGATTGTGAGAATGATTTCTGCAATATATTCTAATTTGTTGCTCTTAGACAGTACACCACCCTTACACAAGCTATAGTAACCTTCGGTTTACAACTCTGAGGTCTGTGAGAAAAGTAAATAAACAATGACCACACTGTCCACAGCTCAAACACAAGCTATAATGACCATGTGCACACCTTTAAAGTTTGACTGTGATGAAAATTAAAGTTGTAATAATCACACAATCCCCAGACCCCATAACCTACAGCAGCTTTCTGTACACACACATTTGAGCAGGGCTGGTTTTAGAATTGATATGGTTGAAACCAGAGGCTATTATCAGCTTTATCCTAGATCATATCTCAGCATTGTTCAGGTTAAACATCTCAGTCAGAAAAACTGAAACATTTTTTGTCATGTTTCTTCAACCAGCAACAGCTTTTGTGGGGGTCCCCACAGATTCAAGGATGATTAAGGGCGCCCCCAGTATCCATTAATATAGTTTGGTGAGTAGGGGCCACCAGGCTCCAAAAAGATCTAAGTGTCTGAATGTTCTGTGATGCATCTTATGTCTTACTTTTGAAATATAATTACTTGTTAAGTACATTTGTTACCGATACCCACAAGAATAATGTTTGTGTCCTGGCATTATTGGGTGCATGCACAGACAAAAAATTAGTGATAGTTTTTACACACACACACAAGCATAAGCCATAGTAGTCCTAGTTTTGTAGTTATTTCAGCAAATAGCAATATATTGTGCAACACTGGTACTGCCACACCAGATCAGTGACTGCTGTTTAGCAATCGTCAAACAGCAGCAAGGGTAAGTCACTTATTTACCTCATTGAGCAGTAATGCATACCTGTCACTGTCCCTGATTTCACAGACCTTCCCGGATTTTGTTCAAACTGCAAAAGTTTGATTTGCTGGTAAATCATACAGGATTACAGTCAATTAATCCAGATATTGGAGTTTTGTACTTATTGTCCAAAAATACATGTTGATGCAAAGGGTGTTATTCTACTAACTTTTTAAGTGCATTAGAGTAATATTTAAAATGTAGTCCTGATTCTGAGCCTTTATTCTATTATTTTTGGGATTGAACTGAATTCTTAAGCAATGGAATTGAGAGTTATACTATCTGGTGTTATGCTTGTATTTATAAAACTCCCTGAAAGAGAAAGAGAAAATCATCCCTGATGACTGGAAGTATCAGCTCTTCTTAAAATCCAAAATTTGCACCAAGATAAGTCACTCTGGGCTGCTGATCTCTCTAGTGCTCACCTTGCTCATATTCATTATGAGCTTCATCCTAACAAGGTCATATCACAGCCCTGTCCAGGTTAAAGAGCATAATTAGTAAATTAATACATTTTTCTTCCTCATTTTCCCCCAACCAGCAGCAGCTTTTGTGGGCCCCCCACACATTAAAGAATAATTAAGGGGGGGGCCCTTGCAGCCACAGGTATAGCAGGGACCTAAAGCTGGCCATGTCGTTAGTAAAGAAAATGTCCAACAGCAGGGGTTAACTAAGCCAGGGACACTATGTCAGTGGTAAAATATTTAATGGAATGCTGACACCTGCTACTTGACAAAACACTGTTACTACAACCAGAAAAATCTTTGAATTTTAAAGGATGTATAAATAAGAGTTATTATCCGTGTGGTTTATTAAGTAGGCAAGAATGTTGTACTAGCTTTTGTTGGTTTGGCAGACATGTAACAAAACATCCGGATAAGATAACTTTTGCTGCTGCCTAAAGCCGGCTATAGCTACTAAACGTTTCTTATGCCGATGCATGCACATTACTATCTTGAAATGCCAATTATCTGTCTGTTATTAGTGGAACTAGGTTCACTGATATTCTCCAAGTTATAGTTTAAGTTGAGCAAAACGCCGCCCCAAATGTTAATAGCAACCTTCTTTCCTACAGTAAATTCAGGTTTAACCACCAGTTACAATCAAACTTCCGGAGATCTGCAAACACTCCCCAATCCTCACGTGATATTTGCATTATAAAAATAAGAGGCTTTCATAAAATAATTAACTCAGAGATGCGAGTTTAACATGCATTTCTCTGATACTCATCTACAATTGTACAAACAGCTGCACAAGTTTACCTCTGCTAAAGGGTTCTCGTACCACTTCTCCACAAAGCCCTCGTCCCTGCTGCTTGACACATCAGCCCGGAAGCTCCATATTCCATTTAGCTCTTTTAGTTCTCTGGAAGGCGACTCTTTAGGGTACAACATACCACCTTCAACAGCGTATACCCGGATTACTTCAGCATATAAAATAGTCAAAACCACTAGATAACCATATAACCCCATAGTAACCATTCTTACTTCTGCATACAAACAAGTAATCATGTGCAGCAAAGTCGTATCACGTGACAAAAGGAACGCGCTGACAGCACTAATGAGTTGCGAGTACAGGAAAACTTATAACGGTAACCTGCTTGGAAGTTTGAAAGGAGAAGTGGTGGAAAGTAGTGCTAATACCTTAGAAGTATTCCTAATTTATGGTCTTGTCCCTGATTCTATTAACATTTTTCACTGATTCTTTGAGCTATGGTGGAGAAAGTGTAACTAGCGTTATTTGAGTTGAAGTGCTGAACAAAAATGTTTTAAATGTAATTATGTGATTAAATAAAAAGCTCGTGCTGTTCAGTCAAAATTACTCGGTGTCCAAACTTGATTATGTTTATGTTGGAATACGTGTTCTCGGGGGAATGACATCATAGTTCTTGTGTTTATTCAAATGATCGGAGATTCATTTTAAATACTAGATTAATTTTAGGGGATTAATTGCAAAACCACTTCGTGTTAGAAATAGGAAATGCAATTACAAAGAGGTAAGCCCTATGTAGCGAAAAACATTAGTTTAATTCTTAAAACTGCAATTTCAATCGGTAGTAATAAGACACTGAAAACACAATCTGAAGATACATTACGCAAACGTCTGTGTTTCTCCTTTTTAAGGGAGGGGTACCGTTTTAATTATTGTATTAAAACTGGTGTACATGTATATAGTGGGGGTGTTATACGGAGTTTCTCACAAATGAAGCTCCTGGTAGTTTGTATTCTGAACTATTTTATTCATATACAAGGTAATATACCTTAAAAAATGTCTTATTGTGTCTAATTTAATTGTCGGACCTGCTGTCTTTGAATTGCACGAATTTATCCGTAGCTCTAGGAGGTTTCTGTTTTGAGTCTGAATACATACCTCTCAACTGCATATATTTTCGCAGACTATCCAGATTTTTTCCTTATATTTTGGTCTGTTTTTTACATTAAAAAAATCTGGCTAATTAGTAACAAATCATTAAATATTTAAGTTGGAAAATAAGTTTCAGACTTCATACTGTTCGGAAAATTCATGCTGATGCAAAACCCGTTATTCTATCAACTTTCTAAGTTTGTAAGAGCAGTATTTAAAAATGCCCCTATTGCTGGGCCTTTGTCCCACTTTTATTTACGGCTTTGTCCAGATTTCTTACTCTAAGAGGTTGAGAGGTATGACTTCAGTTGTTATTTAGAGTGGTCTTGACTGAAAACTTACTCCAGTTCAACTGGCTGTAAAATAAAAAAATATTTTAGGGTTCAGCTGTATTATGGAATCTCCATAGAGATAATACTTTACCAAGAAGGTGGCTTTACTTGGCGATTGACAACAGCGGATCGTCACCGTTTGCATTTTATGATATGATGTATGCGTTTGTATACTTCCAGTTTGAGCTTATTCTTGAATGAAGGTATACGTAAACTGCATTTCATTAGTTCCTTGTGAAAGGTGGTGCCCCTCATACAAAAGGGCGTTACATGAAATGCGATTTTCTGGCTGCATATATCACTATTAACATTCTAATTAAATAGTGTTGTTAATAGTAAAATAAATTACCAGCATTATAGCATAGCATGATTTCTTTATTTCCATAATATCTTTTGTAAGGGGAGTTTTAAGGTGGTCCCCAGCATACAAATAGATGTTACAGAAAATAGGTCTGAATGAGTACTAGGATTCTTAAAAAGCTAGCAAAGTCATCTGCATCCTTAAAAGGATCCATATTTAGCACAGTTTTCAGCTATTTTCAAAAGTTTTTACTGCTGAAAAGACGCTTTCTTGAAAACTGTTAAGGTAGTTACTTTTAGCAATTCTGATCAAGACTTTAAACATGTTACAGATGGACTAGTAAGCAACATAACCATTTTCCTGTGTCTACTATCAAAATTTTCCCCAACATGTATTATAATGTCATATCATTTTTTGTAATATTTACTTCATTACATTGTCTCCTTTTTGTTGTAAATTAACTTGTGTGTTGATATTGTTTCCTCCTTCCTTATCATTTTAGTCTTATGTTACTCTTTCAACTCTTGTTACATGTTCTTCTCCCATTACTCCATTCCTTCTTTCATGTTTGTAGTTGCCCATTTTGATTTCCTTTTTTTTGCCTTTTAATAAAATCTTGTAGTTCTGCCATTCTTTTATCTACTTCATACGATCATAGGAGGTTATTAGGCTAACGCCCCCTCCCCAGGGCCCTTACAAGCCTAGCCAAGTTCAACCTGTGTTCCCAAGGGTGTCTGGTTCAAGCAGACACTAACAATCTGCACCTAGTGCCCCTGTCTATTGTGAGACATTAACTGCTTTTGTATTAATTTATGCACCATCTCTATGTTTCTTATTTATTGACTTTAACTAGTTTCTGGTACACAGACCATTTTCAGCCACAACCTAGGCCAGTTTGGCCATTACAGATTTTCTTAATGAGTTATATTTGTTAGGTAATTTACAATACAATCTGAGATTATATTAGTGGAATATGCACAAGTGTTATAATAGATGTAGCACACGAGCACAACAATGATCATTTTAGGAAATAAGTGACAGCAGTGTAATACTGTGTCAAGGTGATCAAAATTCTGCAGAAAAGCAGTAGTACACAAAGATATAAGTAAGGCATACAGTAAGGTGTGCAAATATGAATCTGTCAATTTTCAGTCACCATCAACGTATGCATTTCTATCTGACCCTCCGATCCGACTCAGCCACTATTTTCAGCTCGTGGAAACCTACAAACTCTCAAACTCCTCTTTATCCATAATGCCTCACTTCTACCCCCTCAAATCTCATTTGCCACTCGTAGCATCAATATGTGGTTGCTGACTTCTTTCGCGCTCTTAAAGTAAGATTTACTTATACAACTTCTAAAATTTAAAGTTTCTTTCACTTAATTTTCCTTTCTCCTTTGCTTGTATAACTATCCCAACTTTTTGCTGTTACTTCCTATTTGCAGGAAACACACATCATTTTTGTAAACCAGCTTAGTTCTCTCTGCTATTAAAAAAAAAAAAAAAAAAAATGGTACTTTTCCGTTATCGGGGCAACACTTGTAAAGAGTTGTTAGAATGTTAAAACACGCTTGCAATGATTTCACAGTGAATGTTTTGTACTGGAATACCTACAAAAGGCTTGCTCTCCCTTTGTGAGTGTTAGTAATCCCTCCTCCCTGAAAGAATTGCACTTTATACGCTGTAGTTTCTGTTTTGAAAGCGTAAATGCACACACTGTCAACAAACAGAGCACTAGCGGTTGCTTAGGTGGAATTATTTTCACTTCTGAAGGTGTAGCAGACAGTACACCCCAGTGCAAACTGGCCCGCAACGATTCCCACAAGTGTTGCTGAATGAGTGTCACAGGAGTCTCACTGGAGCCTGCACTTGATTGTTTTAGTTTGTAGCATGTCTTGACTGATAGGCAAAGAGTTGTCCAGGACACACTTCCGTGAGAGACAAGAAAATTGAAAACAGTAGCATGCAGATGGGACAGTGTGTCTGAAGCCCATGAGACCACAGTTCTTAATGTTCCTCAGATTTATTTATTTATTTATTTATTTTTGACAGAAGAAAGCCTGATGTGAGCGGATGTTCCATTTCCATCATGCATAGAAAGCATTTTACGCAATTACATTACAACCCGTATTTTTTGCCTAAATTTGGGCTGGGACTTTTTCACTGACACTGCCATCACAGTTGCTTAACAGCAGTGATGATGTGTACACATTTTCTTTAACAGTATGTTGTAATACAGACTTTTAAAGGTTTCCTGATTTTCACCTTAAAATTTAGTTTGATCTTCTGTTAAATCACTGAGAGGCCTGAAGTCACTCAGTATACACCATCACACAATGATATTGTCAGTGCAGCACTCTTTACAAATGTTGTCCCGATAACGGAAAAGTACTTAAATAAATAAATACTATATATATATATATATATATATATATATATATATATATATATATATATATATATATATATATACACGCATATATGGGATCACTACTAAATCTTGAAATTCCACAGTCCTGAGGACCAGAATCTTGAGATTACTGAATCTCAAAGATAAAAAAAAAAAAAAAACGAAAGAAATCCCAGTCCCAATCCCAGTCCCTCTGAGCTACATGCTCTAGGGACCTAAACCTTGTCACCACAATAAATAGAATATGCTGGAGAGATAGATTCCTGTCACAGAGACTTCCCATACTCTGGAACAAACTACCTATCTATATCAAACAAAGCTCCTCATTAGCACTCTTCAAGAAAAATCTTGATGACTGGATGGGAAATAGGAAATTCACTCACTTCTGTGGCTCAGCTCGACAGGGGCACAGGTAAATAATTTTTTTGGGTGGCGAAAGCCAGGGCACCTTTTTGGTTAGGCTTATACAGGCCCTAGGGCCTATAGCCTAGTAACTACCTATGATCCTATTAAAAGTAAACAAAAAAATAACATTGTGTAACGTTTATGCAGGGGGGCAAGCCCCCCCCCTGCAGCTACCACATGGGGAGCTGTGCCTCCCCACACCCTCTGCAACGTAAATTACCAACTCCGAGATCCCACTACAGTGGAGTGATCGGCAAAATTTCCGTTCCGCTCTGCACAGCACTATTTTGCTGTTCACTCCACTGTCGTGTGATCTCGGAGTTTGTATATTTAAGTTGCAGAGGGTGTGGGGGGTGCAGGGGTTAGAACATGTTTTTTTTTTTATGTTCGAGATTCCACAGTCTCAAGATTCTGGTCCTTGGGATTCAGAGTCTCGGAATTTTGGAATTTCAAGATTTAGTAGTGATTCCATATATATATATATATATATATATATATATATATATATATATATATATATATATATGTGTATTTTTATATATATATATTTATATATATATATATGTGTATGTTCATAGGTGTGTGCTAGGCTAATGGCCCTGGTGCCTTTACAAGCCTAGCCCATAGGATTACCTTGGCATTGTGCCAACTGACCTTAGTTCCTAGTGTCTCTGTTCAGTAGAGTCACTGAAGTGATCCCTGGGATGAATTTTCTATTTCCCCTCCAATCATCAAGATCCCTCTTGAAGAGGGCCAGTGAGGTGCTCTGCTTGACATGTATAGGAAGTCTATTCCATAGCATGGGCAGTCTCTGGGTTATGAACCTGTCCCTCCAGCATGTTCTGTTGACTGTGGTAATGAGGTTGAGCTCTCTGGAGATTTTGGTGCTGAGGGATTGGGATTTCTTTAGATGTAGCATTTCTAACAGAGCTGGGTCAGACATGGTTTTGGTAAGTCAAGCAGAGATCACCTCTAAGTAGGTGATATGAGACAGAACAGTTGGAGTTTTTTTGAGTCTGTCCACACAGGACAAGTGTTTAAGGCCTAGAATCCCCTTTGTGGGGTACTTTTCTGGCCTCTCCAGTTGTTGCAGGTGTCTAGTGAGGTACATGCCAAATGGAGTATTGTACTCGATGACTGGCCTGATGAGGGAAGAGTAGAGGGAGACAATGACCTCTTTCTTCCTGGAAGCAAAACCCTTAATAATGAGATGTGCCACATAGAAGGACTTTCTGACCACAGTGGCAACGTGGTGGTCAAAAGAGAGGTTTCTGTCAACCTGTGTTCCCAGATCTCTTATAACGCCTTCTGTGTTCAGTGGGCTACCATCAATGTGGTAATTCAAGGGAAGTGGGTTTTCCCCAAGGGGGATGATGACACTTTTTTGGCATTGAGCGTAAAGCCATGGTTCTAACACCAGTCGGTGTCATTGAGGCCTTTCTGTAGGATGTCAACATCACTGGGGAGTTAATAATAGGTCCCAACTTGCAATTGTCTATGAACTTTGTCAGCCAGAGTCCCTTCATGTTGGCTTGGACTTCAGCGAAGTAGATACCAAACAGGAGAGGACCCAGGACCAAACCCTGTGGGACTCCACTCATGACTGGTTGGCAGTCTGACTTGGAGTCGGCTACTTTCACACTGTGGGTTCTACCTGTGAGCCAGTTTGCAACCCACCCAGTGACATAGGGGTTGATGCCTAGCTTAGTGAGTTTTTCTATGATTCCTGAGTGGGGAATGGTATCAAAGGCCTTGGCCAGATCAAGGTGGGCTGTATGTGAACCACCTTGCCTTCATCCACAGCTCTGGTGACTGACTCAAAGAAGTCGGCCAAGTTGAGTAGGCATGATCTACCCTTCACAAAACCAAACTGTGTAGGATCCAGAGTTTGGAGATTCCCTATATCCTTGTTTATTTGGTCCATGATGATGTGTTCCATAGCTTTGCATATCAGACTCATCAGGCTAATTGGGTGATAATTCCCAGGGTCTGTAGTCGCTCCTCCTTTGTGGAGAGAGAGGGATCACTGTAGCAGTGTGCCATTCGGTAGGGACAAAGCCTGAGGTGAGGCTGTGATTGAATAGGGCACACAGGTGAGGTGCCAGTTCACTCTGTAGTTCATGTAGAACACAGCCAGGGACATTGTCAGGTCCCATAGAAGCTTTATTCTTGGCCTTGGACAGTGCTGTTTAAACCTGTGCAGCAGTAATACTGGGTGCCTGGCAATCTACTGGTATTGTGATTGGTCCTTTGGGGTGGTAAAGTTAGCACTGAATCTATCGGTCAGTATATTGGCAATATTTTTTGGCTTGGTATAGGAGATACCATTGTGCAGTAGCTCAGAGCAAATCTGGGTATTGCCGGTGAGATTCTTTACATAACTATAGAAGGCCTTATGGTTGTCTTTACTATCTGCTGCAATTCTGTTTTCATAGCTAGCTTTAGAGGATTTGATGAGGGATCTCAACCTTTTGTTGATGCTGATAAGGGAGTTTTTCCAGTTTTGAGACTTTGCCTTATTCTGCATCAGTTTCCTCCTCCTGTTGTAGAGTTTGTTTATGGCAGGGGACCACCAAATTGGCTTCTTTTTTTTTTGAGGAGAGCGTCTTAGTTCTATTGGGTATGGCGAGATCCATGCATTTGTGTACATGTTCGTACAGTGCATTGGTATATGATTCGGCAGTCATGCAACTATTCTCCATTTGCATGGGTGCCGTGAAGTTAACCACCTCTGTTTTTTAGGAGCCCAAAGTTAGCTTTGGAGAAGTTTTTCATGGTAGTTACCTTTGTGGGGGGGAGGGGTGGATTTCCAAGCTGATTAGTTTGTGGTCAGATCTAACCAGGGAGAAGTTGACTATTGGTGTAGAGCAATGGTGGCCCATGTTAGTAATGACCAGGTCAAGGATGTTGCTACCTCTAATGGAGGTAAGAATGAGCTAGTCCAGAGCATTGGAATTAATGAATTCCAGAAAACATTGGGCAAGTGTACTGGTACAGGAGTAGTTTTCCCAGTTAATGGAGGAGTAATTTAAGTCACCCAGTATGAGAGTGTTAGGTTGGGCCCTAATATTCTCCGGGGTGCTTAGGAATGTGGATTGTGAGTCTTGGGACATGGTTGGGGACATACTGCAGGCTACGACCTGAATCACTGTCTTACCAAGTGTTAGCTGCACCTGATATATATATATATATATATATATATATATATATATATATATATATGTGTGTGTGTGTGTGTGTATAGTTAATTTCACTTCCTTCCTTTCAATATCTCAAGCATAGCGGAAAGTGGTTTCAAGAAGTGTGTTAAATGTGGCCACAAGAAGCCCTTTTAACTCAGGCATGCTTTCTGTGTATACACTGCTTAGCACCGGAGCATCTGAATAAGCAGTGTGATATCTGTGAGGCATTTAACCCTCAGACCCTCACAGAGAGGAAAAATAAACTGATTTTGAAGGGGTTGCTGCCTTTTTCTTTCTCTCAAGCCATCACTAGGGCTCAATATTACACTTCTACCAAGGCTAGAGATCATGCAAAAAGATCCATGTATGTTGATGTACCATCCATGCAGAACTGAAAAAGAAGTTACCGAGGTTGGATCTGACTTCCCCAGCTCCACACAAGTCTTCAGATCTGACAAAGATGGTTTCCCCAGATCCTAAAAATAAAACAACATTGGATCCCAAGTCCTCAGATTTGATACCCTTTCCCAGAACTGTCTACTTGCTGTTCTTGGATCCAGTGCTTTCTGTGGTCCCCTCTTCCTTCCTGGAGGGGCTCTCTAGGCTGTCATTCTTGGCAACCTCATGCTCTTTGAAAAGTCTAACAGAAGCTGACATGGCTAGGATGGTGAAGGAGCTTGTAGTGGAACAACATCAAAGGAGTGCCCTTTTGAGTCCCTACCCCATTGGATCAGGGACCTCCGTCAACGTCCAGTCCTCCTCCTCTGACCCAATATTTGGTTTCAGAGTTTTCTGATTGGAGTGTTCTGGGTCCATCTGGGTTGGACTCAAGGAAGATGGCTTCCTTGGATCTGACAGTGACTGAGTTAATCTGCTGTGACCTTTTTGGATCCGGATGGCTCACATCGGGTCTGGGGGGTGCAGTCGACTTTGAGTTTTTCGGAGAAATCTCTCCCTCTTGGAGCTTAGGCATTCAGTAGATGTGAAGTTGTTCAATTTCGCCATTTGTTCTTACACATGGGTTCGGAGCCGATCCATCGGCTCCGAGTCGGCCGCTTTCCAAGCTCTAGATCTCTGAGAAGCTCGAGACACAGTCCCTATCCCATGATGCTCTGCTGCCACACCCCAGATCTAGTTTGTCGCTGCAACGGATCTCACGCTCTTCCCAAGAAGCTCAGGCCAGTACCCTTTTTTCATGTCTTTTGACAGAAAATTTTCTATAACTGTGATAGTTTGTGATATATATAATAGTAGTAGTCTAAATATTACTTGTTTGTGTTTTGTGGGGGGTTTTTTTTGAGATACTTAGCGTGTGCTTTGTGTGTTTTCTTAGGAGCGGTTGCTCCTAGGCCATTGGCCGTTTCTTTAGTTGAGTTTTTGACAGGGCTCTGTCAGTGATTCTATCTGTTGTATTTTTTGTGAAATAGAGTTAGTGAGTGTTCAGGGATCTGAAAGTTTTGTGTGATTGCTAGTGTTCTTAATATTTGTAAAGTTTAGGGATCTGAATCTTAGCAACTGTGCTGTTTTCTCATTTTTTTACACGTCAGAAAAAACAGGGATTAGGGATCAAGCGGTGTGGCTGTGGACAGAAGATGTCCATCACCGACCACCACACCTCATGTGTTTATTGATTAGGGCCTTTACATCTGCAAGAGGACTGTTCCATCTGCCACCCTTTTAGTGGCAGAGTTATGCTGGAAAGGCGTAGAAAGCTTATCGATAGAGGCCTCTTAAAATCAGACTTCCTAGAGGCTTTAGATAAACCTGAACAGACCTCCAAATCTTCAAAGGGGTCAAAGTCTTCCAAGGTGTCATCACCTCCGAGCACCTCGGGGAAGATTCGGTTGCCGGCTCCTCAGCCCTCGGAGCCGAGCACCGAACCTTTGTCTCAGAGCCAAGTCCCGAGTTTGGAACCGGGACCGAAGGTTTTAAAGTCTCTGATCCTTCTGTCAGCGGATTCTTTGGCTCCTTCAACCAGTTCTTCCAGGACCCTCTCGGATGTCGATGTGGACCGTGTGGTGCAGAGACTCTTGGAGAACCCGGCCTTGGCCAAATTGCTTTCGGCTTCATCTCATCTGGCATCGAAGCCCGACACCCCCCCTGTCACGGTTTCTGCTCCTCCTCCGAGACCAGTCAAGCCTTCGAAGCCAGAAGGTGAGAATCTGATAGTTGTGGAACCCTCGGAGCAGAGGCCTATTCCGGTGCCTTCAGCCCCCTCGACCTTGACATCTTCAGTTCTGATCAAAGGGTCTCGGAGCTGACACTCTCGCTGGTTCCAGGGGGGGGGGTCAAACCATGGCTTCGGTTCCAACTCTTCCTCTCGGGGCCATGATGCAGTTGAGCTCAGCTCCGTCCTCTGGTTCGGAGCCCGTGGTCTCGGCCCTGAGGAGACTGCTGTCTTCGGAACTGGTGGACTCCTTGGACCAAGACACCGGTGCCTTCGACGCCATGAGGAAGGTCATGTCTGCTAAGACTTTTACCTCTTCAGGTTCTTCCTCTTCTTCTTCTAAAGGGCCCCATTCTGTCTCTACATCACAGGTTCCTACCGAGCGCCGAGACCCAGAGCCTCAGGTAACCCCATCGGGTGACCCCTGCTCTATGGCGACTTCAACAGACTCCCTCACTGATGAAGTCCCTAGGAAGAGACTGTGCAAGAGGAGGCACTTGGATTCCCCTCAGGAATCCTTGACATCGGACACCGACTTAGAGGAATCAGAAGGGTCCCCATGGTCCCCCTCAGAGGATGTCTCATTTGCAGACATCCTAGAAATACTTAAGCAGAGGGGTGACTGGCAATCCCTTACCCCTACTGAGGATCAGTCGGTGCTCCTGAAGGCCTTTGGGTCTCAAGCTACCACCTCCTGGGTTATTCCGCCTTTCAACGAATTAATGGACTTGATCACTCGAAAGGTGTGGGAGTCTCCTGATTCCATGGAACCAGTCCCTCAGAGGCCCAACAAATTTATCACCTCGCTTCAGGATAAGTCCTTTCTTACAAAGTGAGTCCCTGTTGATGCCATGGTGGTGTCGGCGGTGGCCACCAAGAAAGAGATGTCCGAGACCTCGTTTTCTGTCCATCCTCCTAATAGAGATTCCAGGACGATGGACAGATATAGGAAATGCATCTTTAGTTCTGTGACATTTGCAATGAGATCGCTTGACTATTTAACCCACTTTACCCATCTTCAATGAGATCTCCTCAAAGAGCTTGGAGATACTCTACAGGGCAACACAGATGATGCTGTCTCCGAGAAAGTGACGGCACAGCTTAACACCCTTAATTCCATTGTAAACTCATCCATGCGGCTCATTTCTTATGCAGCCGAGGGATTGAGCCGGGCAGCAGGTTCAGGGATAGCTCTGTAGTGACAATCCTGGATGCGCTTATGCTCCTTTGTGGAAGCCTTCAAGTCTTCCTTTGTTAATACCCCATTTGTTAGCTCTTCCTAGTTTGGGCCTAAAGTCAAGGAGACAGTCACTAGATGTAAGCAGGAAGGAAAGGCTCTATCTGCCGTAGGAGTCCATTTTGCCACCCCTACTAGACCATATCCCAAAGGGCAGAAAGGTGGAAAAATGTTGTTCTGGAAGTTCCAAGGAGCTTTCCATAACACACGTGGTGAACCCCCCTCCAGGGGCAGAGGAGGGGGGGTATAATGGTAGACGCCACCCAGGCGGCAGAGGGGTCCGCAGAACCAGGGTGACAGAGAGCAGTTCCTTGGCAAGCCCTATCAGCACTCCTGAGAGGAGGCCCGACCGTCCTGCTCTGGAGACAGTCGGGGGTCACTTAGCTTTATACCCAGATGCCTGGCTAGAAATTATATCAAATTCCTGGATAAAAAGCATAATTACCACAGGTTACATCATTCCCTTTTCAGAATCCCCTTCCATTTGTGCAAGAATCCCAGACATTTCACCCAGTCTGCAGAATCTAGCAGCCATACAAATTCAAAGGCTGCTGGAAAAAATGTCATCCAGCCAGTCCCGGCGGACCAGATAGGATCCGGAACTTACTCCAGGTTCTTTTTAGTTCCAAAGGAAACAGGGGACTAGAGGCCCATCTTGGACCTCAGCAAACTAAATACCTTTGTCAAAAAGGAAACGTTCCGGATGGTCACGCTTCAATTGATACTTCCATTTCTTAAAACGGGCGATTGTATGTGCTCGATAGATCTCAAGGATGCGTACTATCACATCAAAATGGCCAGGCCATCCAGAGATCACTTGCATGTCCGGCTGGGGGCCAGTCACTAACAATTCCGAGCTCTACCCTTTGGTCGCACCACAGCCTCCAGAGTGTTCACCAAATGCATGGCATTGGTCATGGCTCACCTGAAACGTTTAGGATTCCGGGTGTTTACATATCTCAACGACTGGCTCCTCACCGCCACTACCAGGCATCAACTGATTCACTCCAGGGATTACACTATCAGCCTGTGCTCCCAGTTGGGCATAACCTTAAATTTAAAAAAAATCTGCTTTATCGCCATCGCAGCATATTTCCTTTATAGGAGCAGATCTAGACACCACCACCGCCCTGGTCAGATTGCCTCAAGAACGAGTAATCTCTTTATGAAACCAAGTATCCCTTTTGTTGATGGAAAAGAATGTCCTTGCATTCCAAGTTCTGAAGCTGTTAGGCACCATGGCAGTGACTCTCATAGCGGTTCCTCTGGGGCGTATGCACATGAGGATACTCCAATGGTTACTCTTCACACAGTGGTCTTATCAACAACTTCCAATGTCACACAAGATTCTGCTGACAAATACTTGCAAAAAGGACCTCTGGTGGTTGAACAGCTACCAAGTTACTGTAGGTCGTCTGTTTGTACTCCCCCCCCTCCCACAGCCATGGTGACCACGGATGCTTCCCTGATAGGGTGGGGGGGGGCTATGTCAGGGAAGAACTGTCCAAGGTACTTGGTCAGAGATGGATTCCAGTTTGCACATTAATGTCTTGGAGTTGAGAGCGGTGTTCCTAGCATTGCAACACTTTCACGACTCTCTACGTCGAGAGACAATTGCAATACAGACAACATGTCAGTAGTCTGGTACATCAACAAGCAAGTGGGAACCAGATCTTACCCCTTATGCCGAGAGGCCCTGAGAATTTGTCAGTGGGCTGTATCCAACCGGGTGCTTCCTGATAGTAATGCACATCCCAGGGTCATCCAATGTGATAGCAGACAAATTGAGCAGAGCTATTCTGTTGCCTCACGAGTGGTCCCTCAAAGAACGAGCGGCAGAAAGGATATTCCCCAAATGGGGCCAGCCTTGCTGCGACCTTTTTGCATCCCCGATGAATGCCAAATGCAGAAGCTACTTTGCCCTGTTCCCTCCACTCGGGGGACATCCCAAGGGACGCATTCATACACGATTGGCCCTCGGGTCTCCTATATGCCTTTCCTCCATCCCTGCTGATCCCCAAATTTTTACAGAAAACCAAAAGCCTGGCAAGGACTGTTATTTTGATAGCCCCATTTTGGCCTCAGCAGATATGGTTCCCCTTCCTTCAACAATACCAAGTGGAAGAACCTTGGGTTCTGGACCCAGTGCCAGACCTTCTGACTCATTCGTCGAGAGTTCTTCACCCCTCTCTTGTATCCCTCAAACTGACAGCTTGGCTGCTCCACTTCCCAACCTAGCCAGGTCTCATGATTTGTCTCCCGTGGTTTAGCATATTCTGGTTTCCTCTCATAAAGTCTACACCAGGAAACTATATAACAGCAAATGGAAACAATTTGGTAATTGGGCTTCTCAACATGGTACTGATCCCTTTATCACCCCTATTCATAGCATTCTGGAATTTTTGACTTCACTTTTCCACGGTAGTGTGGCAGCCACTCCTATAAGGGTTCAGTTGGCTGCCATATCTAACTTCCATGTGGGATGCGGAGGTTCTAACATTATGTCCCACAGATTATGTAAAGCCTTTTTGAAAGGGACTCATCACCTTCGACCCCCTATCAGACATCCGATTACTCCCTGGAATCTAAATTTGGTGATGTCTCAACTCATGCTTCCCCCTTTTGAGCCTGCATCTTCTTGTCCTTTGAAGTTCCTTTCTTGGAAGACAATTTTCTTAGTGGCCATTACGTCAGCGCGTAGAGTTTATGAACTTCAAGCACTCTCTATTAGGCCCCATATTTGGTCTTTCACCCTGACATGGTGTCTCTAAGAACAAATCCATCCTTCCTCCCGAAGGTCTGTTCCGAAGCAAACTTGAACCAGTCCATTGAACTTCCCACTTTTTTCAGGCATCATGCCAGTAAATTGGAATACATGTTGCATAAGCTTGATGTTCACAGACAATTGAGATTTTATTTGGACAGAACAAAAGAATTCAGAAAATCAGATCAACTATTTGTTTCCCATGCACACAATAAGAAGGGCCTTTCGGTCTCCAAAGTTACGTTGTCCAAATGGATTTCTGATTGCATAAAATTTGCATATTCTTCATCCCATCAACCTTTAGAACGTGAAGTGAAAGCTCCATTCTACCAGGGCTGTTTCTACGTCCTTAGCTCATGCAGCTCATTTACCTTTGGATACCATTTGTGCAGCTGCTACTTGGTCCAAACCTCATACGTTTATTACTCAATACAAAGTGGACAGGGCCTCCAGGGACGGGGCTTCCTTTGTTTCCACCATTCTCAGGAATGTACTCCTGTGAGCCGCTCAAGATTAGGGTGCTTGGGACGCTACTCACGTGTAAGAACAAATGGTGAGATTGAACAACTTCACATAAAGAAGTTATGTTCTTACCATAATGTTCCATGTGAGTTGTTCATCTCTCCTTTGTTCTTACACTCCCTCCCACCTTCCCCCTCCATGTTCTGGAAGAACGGGTATGGCTGGTGGTCTGGTTGATCTTGCTAGTATCCTCTTGTTAGCCAGGTTATCTTTTAACTAATTGCAAATAGTTACTTTGTTATATTGGGTTGCTTAGCTGTGTTTCTTGCTGGGTTTAGCAAACTAGATCTGGGGTTTGGCAGCTGAGCATCATGGGATAAGGACTGTGTCTCGAGCTTCTCAGAGATCTAGAGCTTGGAAAGTGGCCAACTCAAAGCCGATGGATCGGCTCTGAACCCACGTGTAAGAACAAAGGCGAGATGAACAACTCAAATGGAACATTATGGTAAGAACATAACTTCTTTTTTAGCTCCAGCTTCCTCCTAGGGCAGACAGTCTGGGGGGGGGTGCTAGCGGACCATGGACCTTCTTCCTGTACTCTCTTGGTCTCCTGTTCATAGGTTCACAGGTTGATACTAGGCTATTGACCTGGTGGCCCTTATAATCCTAGCCAAGAATTTTGCCCATGTTCCCACAAAGTCAGCACCTGTTTCCTCTTTTCATTAGGGGCACAGGTAGGATCCCAGAGGTGTATTTTCTGTTTCCTATCCAGTCGTCCAGGTTCCTCTTAAAGAGGGCTAGAGAGATACTCTGCTCGACATGGACAGGGAGTCAATTCCACAGATGGGGGGGTATTTGGGACACAAATCTATCCTGCCAACAAGTTCTATTAATGTCACAGACTAGGTTGAGGCCTTGCATGTGGGTTGCGTGAGAGGAGTTTGACTTACAGATATGCAGCAACTCCATCAAGGTTGGGTCTGAGATGGCCTTATATGCCAGGCACAGGTCACCTCTGAGCAGTCCGTACAAGACCAAGTAGAGTGACAAGACCTTTAGCCTATCTGTATAGGATAGTTGTTTGAGACCCTGGATTTTCCTGGTCAGGAACCTCTGTGGTCTCTCCAGCTGCTGCATGTGCTTGGCAAGGTACATGCCGAAGTGGGCATTGTACTTGATAATGGGTCTTATAAGGGAGGAGTACAGGGATGTTATAACCTCCTTATTTCTGGATGAAATACCCTTACTTATGAGGTGGGCCATGTAGAAATCCTTCTGTACAATGGAGGCAATGTGTGGTGGTCAAAGGTTTGAGGCCATGCTTCTGGCACCAGTCATTAGTGTGGGTAAGGTCCTCTTGGAGGATGTTCAAGACAGCGTCAAGCTTGCAGTCATCTTCAGACTTGGTCAGCTACAGACCACTGGTTTTGGCTTGCACCTCAGAAAAGTATAACTCAAACAGCAGAGTCCCCAAGACTGATCCTTTGAGTACACCATTCATTACAGGTCTACTTCTACAAGTGGCTTCCTCTATTTTGACTGAGTGGGTTGTATCATTGAGTCAGTTAGCTACCCATCTGGTAACATACAGGTTGATGCCTAGCTGGGAGAGTTTATCTATTATGCCCAAGTGGGGAATAGTGTCAAAGGCTTTGGCTAGGTCAAGGTAGGTGGTGTGCACCGTCTTCCCCTCGTCCATGGCTTTGGTGACTGTTTCAAAGAAGTCAACCAAGTTTTATAGGCATGATCTCCCTTTGACAAAACCAAACTGTGTGGGGGGGGAGTCAAGCTTTTGGAGGTTGCCAATGTCCTTGTTTCTAAGGTCCATGATAATGCTTTCCATGGCCTTGCAGATCAGGCTAGTTAGGCTGATGGGCCTATAAATGCCTGATTCAGTGGACACTCCATCTTTGTGTAGAGGTATGACAGTGGCTGTCCTCCATCTGGCTGGGACAAAGCCGGTGCTCGGGCTTTGGTTGAATAGGGTGGTTAATGGAGCTGATAGCTGATGCCTGAGTTTGTTTAGGATACAGTCAGGAATGTTGTTGGGTCCCATGGAGACTACGTTTTTTGCCGTTGAGAGGACATTAAAGACTTGCTCCCTGATGATGAGAGGAGGGGCAGGTGCTGGGGATATTTTACTGATGGGGGGACGGGGGTGAAGTTTTCACTGAATCTGTCTGCCAGCAGGTTGGCTATATCTACGGCGTTTGTTTATGTGGTGTTATTGACCACGACTTCAGAGCAGATTTGGGCATTACCTTTGAGATTGCAGACGTATGTGAAGAAGGCCTTGTGATTGTCCAAAGGCGATGTGACCAATTTGGACTCAAAAGTTAGTCTTCAAGGATTTCACCAGTGACCTTATTTGCTTGTTCAGACAAAGGAGAGATTGCTTCCAACTTGGCACCTACTCCTTCTTGACCCTGGACAGCAATTTTTTTTCCTTTTGTTATAGAGTTTGTTTATTGCTGCTATCCACCAGACAGGTTTATTCTTCCTTGAGGAAGATGATTTGGTCCTGTCAGGTATTGCTAAGTCCATACAGCTATGTAGGTGCTCATATAATTTTTTGGTGTAGGCTTGGACATTAGTGCTAGTTCTAACTGAAGGGACACTGTCTGTGAAGTTGCTTATATCTGCTCTCAGAAGACTGTAGTCAGCTTTGTAAAACTGTTTTTGTTTATAGGTTCATAGGTAGGTACTGGGCTATCGGCCCAAGGGCCTATGTAAGCCTAGCCAGCAAGGTTTCATAGCTTACGCCACCCAAGAAGGTTATTTTCCTGTGCCACTGTTGAGCAGAGACACAGACGTGATCCCCGGGGTGTAATTCCTATTTCCCATCCACTCATCAAGATTTTTCTTGAAGAGTGCTAATGAAGAACTTTGCTTGACATAGATGGGTAGCTTGTTCTGGAGTATAGGAAGTCTCTAAGACAGAAATCTGTCCCTCCAGCGTGTCCTGTTTATTGTGGTGACAAGGTTTAGGTGCCTAGAGCGTGTAGCTTGGAGGGATTGGGATTTCTTTGGGTGTAGCATGTCCAACAGCTCTGGGTTTGACATAGCTTTATATGTTAGGCAGAGATCACCTCGGAGTAGGCGATATGCTATGGAGTAAAGCTGGAGTTTTTTGAGGCGGTCAGTGTAGGGCATTTGTTTGAGGCCAGTAATCCTCTTTGTGAGGTACTTCTGTGGCTTTTTCCGCTGCTGCAGATGTCTTGTGAGGTACATTCCAAAAGGGGCGTTGTACTCTATAATGGGTCTAATGAGTGATGAGTAGAGGGGAACAATGACCTCTTTTTTCCTGGATGAGAACCCTTTTATGATGAAGTGTGTCACGTAGAAGGACTTCCTGACTACTGTGGCGATGTGACTATTAAAGGAGAGACTACTGTCCATTTGGGTCCCAAGGTCTCTTATCACACATTCGGTGTTAAGTAGATTGCTGCCTATGTGGTAGTTCATGGGTACAGAGTTTTTACCAAAGGGGATGACACTGCACTTTTTGGCTGTGACAAGGTGGGGGGGGGGTCAGGGGAGATGGTGACTTCGAAAGTGATCACTTTATGATCAGATCTTACCAAGGAGGATGACACTATAGGGGTGCTACAGTGGCTACTCATGTTGGTGAGGACCAGGTCCAGGATATTTTCACCTCTCATAGGGTTGCGGTAGTGGTGCTTCTGTAGCATTGTCACCTCACAGTAAGACACTGTCTGGTTCGATTCTCAGCTAGAGCATCTTCTGCGTGGAGACATGCATGAATGGGCATACCTTCATTGAAGGTTGTGCGTCAGGGCTGGTAACTCGGCACGTAAAAATCAACTACCAATCATTAGCGGACCGGAGTTCCGCTGTGGTGACCCCTAACCGGGAAAAGCCGAAAGACACAACAACATAGAGGTGTTGACCAGCTGATCCAATGCAATGCCATTGAAGAAATCATAGAATCTCTGGGCATTCATGTTTGGGTTAGAATAGGTCTTCCACTCTATGGTTGTGGAGTTAGTCACCCAAGATCAGGTTAGAGGGTTGAATCTTGATGGATTCAAGTAAACCCAGATAGATGGAGTGAGCGTTCTGAGTCATGGTTGGGGGTCTGTAGCTAGCTATGATTTGAACAGGTGTTTTGTCAATAGTTAACTGCACTTGGAGTGTCTCCTGTGCATCATACTGTTTGAACAGCCTGGAGGTGTCTATTTCTTTGATAAATATTGAAACTCCACCTCCTTTGTCTTTGTAGCCCTCCGTTTGGGATCTGAAAGTAAGGTAGGATGAGTACCCTGGTAAGGCTGGGGTGCTGTCTACAGCTTTGAACCAGGTTTCAGTGACTGTACAAATGTCAGCATTCTCTAGGGCAAGGAATGCTTGCAATGAGTGCAGTTTCATAAGACTCCTAGTGTTTAGCACTATGACCTTTAAATTTCATTTAGAAAAATTTTTCATATTGGTAATTTTCTGCTCACGAATTTGCCTAAAAAGGCAGTATGGGGGAGGCAACAGCCTTTGCCAGAAGCCTGGGGGAGACAGATGAAGGCCATCTTTGGCAAAGCATTGTGGTCTGTCATTCATGTCCTCCCAGGATGTCAGGTGCTGGATCCCCGTGGAATGACACCAGAATGTAAGGCAATTGTTAGTCAGTTCTTTTCTGTATGTATTGAGGCATCATTCTGTGTGATGATAGGATGCTGCTTATGGCTAAGGACATACCTGCCTGGGACACATTCATTGAGCTCAATCATGTCTCTTTTCATATAGTCCAGAGAGGTACGTCTGAAGTCGTTTACACCAACATTAACTCTGACAGAATTATAACAATACCTGTTGTTAATAGACTTGAGTGTGTGCATGATATGGTGGATTCTAGCACCTGACAAGCAACTTACCGTGACTTTCTCCTTGTCTAGCCTGGTGAGGGGCACATATGTGTGTCTCACAATAGTGTCTTCTATGACTAGTATGTTGGGTTTGTGGCTGGGCCTTAGAGACTGTGAGACACAGACTTGTGTACTATGTGTGATGCTTGGTGCTGTGGGTTGTGATGTGCTTGTGTGTTTTTGCTTCGGTGGTCTCTCTTGTTTAGGTATGTTTTTGTTGAGAACCTCCGCATATGTAGGAGTGTGTTGTACAGGTGTGGGTGGTGTTAGAGGTGTGGTGTTCATAGTGTTTGTGCAGACAACCTTCACAGTGCCAGATATGCTGGCTTGTGACAGAGATTCTAGGTTCTTAATTTAATTGCATCTCTCACATATTGTGTTCCTGGGTGGTAATAGTGGAAGGTTGTCCATGTACATAAGGCAGTTGCTACACTGTCTCAGGATGCCCATATCAATCTGACTAGCAGGAGAAATCATAGGAAATTGTCTGTCCATGGTTGTCAGAATCTGCGGAAGAGAGGTCAGGGATAGTAGAGTATGTACTATCTGAGGAGAGTACCTATAGATTTGAGTAGGGCTGGATAAAATCAATACAGTAGCTGCAAGCGAGGGCCTCACTTACACAGGAGTGCTAGTAAGGGACAAAGTGCAGCTGAGATACCTCACAAAGGGTTAAAACAGCACAGCTGCAGTGTGCAACATGCAAACAAGCACAAACCTGTGCAAATGTGGGGTTTAAATACTGCAAAAAAATTAAAGTAGAAACACTGGAATTGACTAATCAACCCTTGTCCCTGAGTTCTTAACTCAACACCCTATGCCAACCCAGTTCCAACAAGTTCATTTACTCCCACTAAGTGCAGGCAGGCCCTGGCCAACACAAGATGGTATAGCAGGAAACACCGGAATCACATAAACAGATCTAGATACAGCAAAACCTTTAACCAGACTATGCTAAAGATATTTAAACTCTGTTTAGGTCATTTTAACAAAGGAGAACAGATACACACTTAAATGTAACAATAGCAAACAATAGCAATTAACCAATAAAAAAGCTCAAAACTGAGCCTTGTTACAGTAACCTTGAATCAGACGAGTTCTAACTGCACACGTCTGGCACTAGGGTGCAGGGGAACCTTCTCCAAAAAAGATGGCCTGGATTAGTGCTCAAGTTATACAAACAGCACTAGATTCTTCAGGTCTAGATCTAGTCTATGCTACAGCAAACAAGGCATACTAATTTCAGAAAGAAACAGTTCAAATAAACAGGCACATGAAGCCTTCAACAAGCAATTCCCAGCTCAGAAGGGCAGAATCTACCCTCTTGTACCACAAGAGTGTAGACCAGAAACCTTCTTTATGTAAAATAACTGGCCTGAATCCTAAGTGCTTAAACCATAAGTAAGACACTTTCAGCCCAACCTGGGAGGTCGGCTTTTGAGGTAGTGAAGAGGGTTTTTTCTGAATCTTCAGATCAGGTGGGTTCTCCTTCCTTGCCTCCATTCTTAACAACTCCTTTGACCTTGTCTCGTGAGCCTCACCACTCCACGCCATGGGGACAGTCGGTCCAAAGTTTCCAGACTGCCTGTTCTGGGATTCCTTCCTCTTCCGACACTTCCTTGGATCACCCCACTGAGAAAGACCCTAGGAAGAGGCGGTTTAAGAAGAAACACCTAGACTCACCTCAAGAGTCTCTTACCACTGATAGAGACCTCAATGAAGGAGAAGGGTCCCCTAAATCACCATGTGATGATATCATCTTCAGAGACATCCTCATACTGCTAAAACAAAAGGGTGGTTGATCTGTCCAAAACCCTTCTCCCAAGGAGTCGGTATTTCTGAAAGCTTTCAAGGCCAGCCCATCAACCTCCTGGGTAGCCCCACCACCCGACAAATTGGTGGACCTAATTTGTCGTAAGGCTTGGAAGGAACCTGACTCGACCAAACCATCCCCAGGAGACCAGATAAAATTATGACACTGCCAGCAGAAAGGAAGTTTTGGAGTAAGGGTGTATCACTTGATGCCATGGTTGTGGCGGTGGCCATGAAGAAGGAGCTTGTGGAGGAGAGTTCGACTGTCCATCCTCTTAACAGAGAGCCCAGGATAATGGACAGGTTAGGAAAGCGAGTGTATGCTTCAGCGACTTTCACCATTCGATTTTTGAATTACCTAGCCCATTTTGCGAGGTTGAAAAGGGATATACTGGATGAACTTTCCAACTCTTTGGCAAGGACCATGACTGAAGGGACCCAAGCGTATGTGCCCTCTCATTTGGCCACCTTACAATCGGTTGTGAACTCCTCCATGAGGCTTATCTCCAGTGCAACGGAAGGTGCCTCAATGGCAATGGGTTCAGGCATATCCATGAGGAGGCATGCCTGAATGTGCCTGTCTGATTTTGCAGAGCCTTATAGTCTTCTTTCGTCAATGCTCTGTTTGATGGCTCCTCCCTTTTTGGACCCACTGATAAAGAAACACTTTATAGGTGTGAGGACAGAAAGACCTTGTCTGCCATTGGAGTACATTTTTTGACCCCCCCCCAAGGACCTTTTCATGGAGTCAGTAGGGAGGTTGCAAGATGTGGTTCAAAAAACTTCAAGGTCCTTTCCGTGACACACATGGAACTGATTCTCCCAGAAGCAGAGGGGGAAAGGCTAACAAAAGAAGATGCCCTCATGGCAGAGAGACCCGCAAAATGTAGAGTTCAGAGATACTTTCTTTGATATACCCTATCAGTACTCCTGAAAGCAGCCCTGCTTATCTTCCTGTTGGGGTCATTTTTCTCTGCACAAAACAGCCTGGCTAAGTGTAACAAACAATATTTGGGTGCACCAGAATTATTACCAGAGGTTATACCATACCCTTCTTCCTTCCACCTCTGTCAATAATGAAGCTCCCTAATGTTCCACCTAATCAAAGGGAGCCAGCAACTCATCAAATTCAACAGTTGTTTTCAAAAAGAGTTATCCAGGAAGTCTCACCAAACCAGATAGGATCAGGAACTTACTCAAGGTTTTTTTTGGTTCCAAAAAGACAGGGAACTGGAGACCAGTCTTCAATTTCAGCATATTAAACAAATCGGCCATGCACACCAAGTTCCTGATGGTCATGGTACAGTCCATTCTACCCTTTTTAGGGAAGGATAACTGGATGTGCTCGATAGTATGCATCCAGGATGCATACTATCATATAAAGATGAACGGATGGTCCAGGAGGCCCTTATGCTTCCAAATGGGAGCCAATCACTAACAGTTGAGAGTACTGCCCTTTGGTCTCACCATAGCCCCAGGGTATTTACCAAATGCATGGCAGTGGTAGCAGCCCATCTAAGGCTGCAGGGAGTCCAGGTGTTCCCTTATTTGGATGACTCGCTCGTCTGAGAGACAGGTACTAGAAACTTGCTTAACTCTAGGGATCACAATAAATCACAACAAATCAAAATTGCATCCCTCCCAGAATCTAGAATTCACAGGTACAATCTTTCACACTCAATCCATGCTTGCATCCATTCCATTACCACAACTACAGATCATCGGAAGCCAGGTCAGGAAAATCATTTGCAGCATGAAGATATCAGCCAGAAAAGTCATACAGGCCCTAGGCTTGATGGCAGCAACCATTACTTTAGTACCCCTGGTTGCCCTAATCCCCCAGTTGGGGAGTCACTAAGGGATGCTCACCTCCACATTTGGCCCCTGGTCTGTTATATACCTATCCCCCAACTCCCTTGATACCCAGATTCTTACAGAAAGCAGCCAGACTGAAGAGCAGACTAATCCTCATTGCACCTTATTGACCTCAGCAGGTGTGGTTCCCCTTACTTTAGCCTCACCTACTATCCCCACCTTGGATTCTGGATCCGACTCCAGCCCTTTTGTCCCATCTGACAAGACTAATTCACCCAGACCTTCCCAACTTCAGACTGACCTTATGGATTCTCCAATTCCGTTGATGATCAAGCAGTATATATTTTCTTCCCCAATCCATTCTATTCTACTATCTTCTCATAATCTTTCTTACTAGGAAATGTACAAAAGCAAGTGGAAAAGATTTGTTTATTGGGTGGAGCAAAACCACATAGAACCCTTTACAGCTCTTACACATGCACTCCTTGAATTTCTAGAGGAATTGTTTAATGAAGGAGCAAGTGCATTTACTGTTAGTTACTAGCAGCAATTTCAAATTTCCATGTGGGATTACACAATTCTTCCTTCACTTCTGCAAAGATTTGCAAAGTATTCTGAAAGGTACTCTTCTGCAAGACCTCCCTTTAAGGACCCTGTTCCCCCATGGGATTTAACTCTAGTACTACAGGGCCTAACACAATCCCCCTTTGAGCCTGCAGCCAAATGGGATTTGAAATTGCTATCTTGGAAGACAGCTCTTCTGGTTGCAATAACATCTGCCAGGAGAATATCAGAGCTTCACTCATTATCCTCAAAACTCCTTACTTGGTCTTTCACAAAGATAGGGTTTCTTTATGGGCCAGTACTTCCTTTCTACCAAAGGTGGTGTCAGAGTCTAATACTAATCAGAAACCACCAAACCAAAAATGTAGCAGCAAATTAAATAAGAACGACCACCACAGATCCAAGAAAATCAATTTATTTATCTCTCGCCTCTAGCACCTCAGCAAAAATACCTTCAGGGAGTAAAAACAATATCAAAAGGGCATCCATAAATATACCCATCAATTAAATAATTAAACAATCACTAAACAATTAAAACAATTGACACACATTAAATCATGTATTTCCAATTCCATTCACTGTTTAACCCCGTTGGCATCAATGTGTCATATTTTAAGATATACAAAGTTTCCTTATACAATAATTTATTTTTAACATCACCATGTTCCCCCGTTCCCAAATGTATTTGTTTCAACATACAGCCTTTTATCAATGATGGGTCACTATGGTGAAATGTTTTGAAAGTGAATACCCAAGGGACTTTCAATTTTAGCATTTTTAATGTCTCTAACATGCTCCTGCAGCCTAATTTTAAAAGATCTCCCACATAAAGTAAGTTGCAAGGGCATTTAGTATATACACAATGCCCTGAGTATTGCAACAAAACTTTTCTTTTTGAAAACAATCTCATGCCATTTATTTTAACAACTCTATTCACAATATATTTACACACAGAACATTTATTACACTTATAAGTACCAACCTCAATAGAAGGTTGCTTACCCAACTTATCTAAAGGGGAAACAAATCTACTGTGTAGTATAAAATCTGCTAAATTATGCCCTCTTTTGTAAGAGACACAGGGGAAATGTTTGACCAGCATAGATAATTCTCTATATTTAAACAAAATAGACCAATAATATCTTAATAAATCATTAAGCTGTTCACTTAATATATTATGTGTTGTAACAAAATACATTTTTTTACATCTTCATCTTGACCCTTGAAACTTGATCTTGAAACAATAACAAACTTACCTCAGCTGATTCCTAGATCTCTCTAAGGTCTTTGATATGGTAAATCACGAATTGCTTCTCAGCACACTGAAGGAACTGTCACTGAATAGTAGCTCCATTAAATGGTTCCCATCTTACCTGTCTGATAGACAACAAGCAGTTTTATGGCAGAATACCCTATCCACACATCTACCCATTACTCTAGGAGTCCCCCAAGGCTCCATACTAGGACCACTACTCTTCTCAGTCTTTATCAATGACCTACCCAGCATCACTCCCAAGGCCACCTGCATCCAATATGTGGGCGACTCTACTTTAATATGTACTGCCTCCTCCTCAACTGAGCTTATAACCCTAACACAGAATACTTTCAATGATGTAGAAAAATGGTTTGCAAACCGTCAGCTTCTATTAAACCCCAACAAAACTAAACTGCTCATCTTTTCCCCCACCTACAAATCCTCCTCACCATTCTTTACTATAAGTTCCAACAATGGCACAATCGTATCCCCAGATACTCACAAAACTCCTGGGCATCACAGTCGATAACGCCCTAAAATATGATATCCATGTCAATCAAGCCATCAAAGCTGTCAACAAAAAACTGGGCTCCCTATACAGGATCAAACCCTTCCTCACTCCTTTTGCAAAAACGTTTATCGCTCGGTCCCACCTACTATCTATCCTTCTCTATACCTCCCCCCTCTTCACTAACCTGAACCAAGCCACCCTTATCAAACTTGCTAGTTGTTACAACCATATTGCTAGATCTGCTACAGGTGCTACCTCTAGGACCCACCATTGTATCAACCTAACTCAACTAGGATGGCTAGAGTGGCATAGTCTTCTCCGATACAACCAACTTATAATAACCCACAAAATATTATATCAACTCGAAAAATCACCAGCACTAAATAAGATCATCAAACCATATAGCAACCTGAGGACACTATGCTCTGCTGACAAACTACTGGTACAAACAACTAAGAGCATAAATGTGGCTGGGGACTCAACTCAGTAGGCAAAACTTGGAATATGCTATCTGCCGAACTTACTCACCAATCCTCCTTAACCCAGTTCAAAAAAAGCCTCAAACTACACTTCCAACAGCACTGGATTATAAGCTGTATAACCATTTATTTGAAAACTATATTCATAAACTACATTAGTCTCCTCTTTTTTTATTCTTATATCTAACCTTACACCTATCTAAAACTTTATTCAAGGCCTCCAAAATAGCTTCTTCCATGTATCCTCTACTAATAAACATTTCAGCTGTGTAAAGGCCTTGTTGAAATAAAATCATGTTCCTGATTACACAGTCCATCTAACCAAGTTCTATCAATTAATCAATATACTACTTACATTAATTACAATACAAAAAGCCCTATAACGCCAAACCATATACCTAAATACATTACTAAAAACATGTATACATTTTCATATAAAAAATTACTAAAACTATGACATATAGACACAGAAAGTTACGAGATATGCTACAAAAATGTGTGTGTGTGTGTATATATATATATATATATATATATATATATATATATATATATATATATATATATATATATATATATATATATATATTCATTAAAGCATCAAAAAAATTAGTTAAAAATGGACAAGCTCTTAATATAGGTTTCAAAGAAACATGGTCATTCATACCAGGGAATCTATCTGCATTCAGACATACAATCCATTCTTGCTCTTTTTTCTCCCTAAGGTAAAGCCAGAATTAAATAATGGGGGGTAGCAACTAAGCCCATGTAAAAAAAAATGTCCCTTATCACCCTTTCTATGTACCGATGTAAGAATCCTCCCATCATTCATACCAAATAGGTCCAAATCAAGAAAAGAAATATGTTTACCTACTTGTATTCCTTCAAATCTAAAGCTAAATCTGTTATTTTGAATTTGCTCAATAAAATCACAAACAAAATTCAACTACACACAAACAATAAAAATCAAGTCATCTATATAATGAAAGTGTTTTACAAGTTGTTT
This sequence comes from Protopterus annectens, assembly GCF_019279795.1. Lineage (NCBI taxonomy): Eukaryota > Metazoa > Chordata > Ceratodontiformes > Protopteridae > Protopterus > Protopterus annectens. The sequence continues at coordinate 572,409,059 of NC_056747.1, forward strand.
CTTAAAAAAAAATATGTATGTTGATACAAGTACTCCAACTCAAATAAAGCCATAGTAATGTTTGCATACCTGGGGGCAAAAGGATCCCCCATGGCCATTTCCTGAATTCAGCATTAAATGTAAAAAAATAATTTTTAAGACAGAAACCACTAATGATTCAATAGCATAATTTGACCTAGGATTGTCACCTAGAAAATAATAAAGAGCTTACACACCATATCAGTGCTATATTGTTAGTGTATAATCTCTTAACATCCATAACTAACCAATGCATATCATCTCTCCACTTCACTTTATTAATCTTAACCAAAAAATCCTGGGTGTCTTTAATACATGAAGGAATTTTCTGTACTATCGGCATTAGATATTCATAGAAAAAAGTTCCTAAATTGTGGAGAAGATATTTTTGTGCAGACACTACAGGGCGTCCATTGAGATTGTCAGTTCCCTTGTTTATCTTGGGAAGACAATAAAAAGTTGCTATTTGGCACCCTTTAAAGTTAAATTTTTTCTCATAGGTTGATACTAGGCTATCTGCCCTAGGGCATTTATAAGCCTAGCCAGAGTGTATTTGGCTTTCGCCACCCTTTTAGATTAGTTGACTGTGCCTCTGTATAGTAGGTCACAGAAGATAGCCCTTTTGAGGTTAGTTTACTGTGCCTCTGTCTAGTAGGGAAACAGAAGTGATCCCAGGGGTAAACCTACAATCTCCCATCCACTCGTCAAGATTTTTCTTGAAGAGGGTCATTGAGGGACTCTGCCTAACATGGATTGGGATTTTGTTCCAGAGTGAGGGGAGACTCTGGGATATGAATCTGTCCCTCCAGCGCATGTCCTATTTATTTCTGTGCTGAGGTTTAAGTCCCTGAAGCGTGTAGCACTAAGGGATTTGGATTTCCTTAGGTGGATCATGTCCATTAATTCTGGGTTGGATATGGCTTTATACGTTAGGCACAGATCGCCTCTGAGTAGGCGGTAAGCAACTGAGTAGAGCTGGAGTTTCTTTAGCCTAACTGCATAGGGCATCTGTTTGAGTCCCTTGATCCTCTTGGTGAGGTACTTTTGGGGTCTTTCCAGTTGCTGCAGGTGTCGGGTAAGGTACATCCCAAATGGGGCATTGTATTCAATTATAGGCCTGATGAGTGATGAGTAGAGGGGCACAATGTCCTCTCTTGATCTAGATGTGAACCCTTTCATGATAAGGTAGGCTATATAGAAGGTTTTTCTAACCACGTTGGCAACGTGATTGTCAAAGGAGAGATTGCTATCTACTTGGGTCCCCAAATCCCTAATTACTTCTTCCGTACTTAATGGATTACCACCTATGTGGTAATTTGTGGGCACTTTGTTTTTCCCAAAGGGGATGACTATGCACTTTTTGGCATTTAGCTTTAGGCCATGGCTCTGGCACCAGTTATCCATCTCTGTGAGACACTTTTGGAGGATGCTTGTGTCAGTCGGCGAGTCGATTATGGCACCCAGTTTGCAGTCATCTGCAAACTTGGTCAGCCATAGTCCTCCCATGTTAGCCTGTACCTCAGAGAAATATATACCGAACAAGAGAGGTCCCAGGACTGAGCCTTGTGGGACGCCACTTGTAACTGGTTTAGAGTCTGACATGGCACCTGCAATTCTGACCATGTGGGTTCTATCCCTGAGCCAGTTTGCAACCCATCTTGTGACATAGGGGTTGATATTTAAGCTGGTGAGCTTATTTATGATGCCCGAGTGGGGTATTGCGTTGAAGGCTTTTGCGAGGTCCAGGTAGGCTGTGTGGACTACCTTCCCTTCATCTATGGCCTTGGTGACTGTTTCAAAGAAGTCAAACAGGTTCAAGAGGCAAGATCTGCCCTTAACGAAGCCGAATTGGGTAGGATCCAGTGTTTGGATGTTCCCAATGTCTTTGTTTATGAGTTTCATGAAGATCGCTCCATAGCTTTGCAGATCAGGCTAGTTAGGCTTATAGGGCAATACTTTCCAGGGTCCGTTGTGGCACCACCTTTGTGGAGTGGGACCACTGTTGCTGTACGCCATTCCTTGGGTACATATCCTGTAGTAAGGCTGTGATTGAACAGCGACTTTATGTGAGGGTTCAGTTATTCTTGGAGTTCGTGTAAGACGCAGCCCGGGACACCGTCCGGTCCCATTGATGCTGTGTTTTTTGCTTTGGAGAGGGCAGCTCTCACCTGTGCATCTGTGATGTCAGGGAAGCTACACTCTTTTGGGATAGACATTTGCTCTTTTGGGAGGGAAGGGGGGGAGAAGTTTGCACTGAACCGGTCTGCCAGGATGTTGGCAATGTCTGTGGGTTCAGTGTATTTTTTGTCATTTTGAACTAACTCTGAGCATATCTGGGAGTTGCCACAATTTTTCTTTCGAAGCTGGCCTTAGATGATTTTATGAGGGATCGTAGTTTCTTGCTAGTACTGATCAGAGATGCCTTCCCTTTTTGGGATTTTGCTCTATCATGTAGTAGCTTCCTCCTTCTGTTGTATAGCTTATTTATGGCTGGGGTCCACCAGACAGGTCTCCTGCCTTTGGAGGAATGAGTCTTGGTTTTATTTGGGATAGCATGATCCATGCATTCCTGTAGGTGTCCATAGAAAGCATTTGTAAAGGATTCTGTGGTTTGGGCCGTATTTTCCACTGGCCCGGGGGCTTTGAAGGATTCCACCTCGGTTTTGAGAAGTGTGAAGTTTGCTTTTGAGAAGTTCTTCACAGTGGTTTCCTTGGCTGGGGGTGGGGACAGGATATGGATGTCCAGTGAGATTAATTTATGGTCAGATCTTACCAATGAGGGGTATACCTCTGGTATGGAACATAGAGTCCCTATGTTGGTGATGATCAGGTCCAATATGTTTTCCCCTCTTGTGGGAGTGGTGACCAGTTGTTTTATAGCATTTGAGTTTATAAATTCTGGGAACCGTTGGGCAAGGGTGTTGGGGCTTAAGTAGTGCTCCCAGTCTATGTTTGAGTAGTTGAAGTCACCCAATATAATGGTGTTTGGAGAGACCTTCATATTCTCCAGTGTTTTCAGGAAAGCCGAGTGGGATTCCTGAGTTTGGGAGGGTGGTCTGTAGCAGGCTACAAACTGAAAGGCAGTTTTGCTCACTGTTAGTTGCACATGGATGGTCTCCGATGCTTCATGCAGTGCTAATAACCTGGAGGTGTGGGTATCTTTGATGAATATGGATACTCCCCCTCCTTTTGTGATTCGGTCTGAGTTTTGGGGCCGAAAAGCATGGTATGAGGTATAACCTGGTAGTGCTGGGGTGCTCTCGGGAGCCTTGAACCAGGTTTCTCCACATCCATTTTCGAAAAATAACCCAAACTTACACCTTTATTTAACAATGCAGCATATATTTCAATAGCTTCATTATACTTCATAACACCACATTTTTCATAAACCAAAACATCATTCAAATGTTTATAACACATTTCAACATATTGTATAAAATTTAGTACAAAAATTTTGTTCCCCTTATCCATGGGGTTAATTACTAATTCCCTCTTGTTTTTTTAAATAATTCAAAGCTTTCCACTGTTCCTTACTGAGATTATAAATAATAACATCTTTAGACGTGTTAAAATCAGCAAACAAATTTTCAGCAGCATGTGTAAATGCTGTAATAAAACTTTGCATACCCTCATTATTAAAGGGAGGTAAAAACATGCTGCTGCTTTTAACTTTAGTAGTATGTTAAATACAATAAGCATTAGTTTCCACAAACAAATTATTTTCATCAGAAATACATGAACAAAATGAGTAACTCTACTCTCATTCAAATCACTTAAATCACATTCACCATCCTGTTGATTAAAAAAAAAAAAACATTTAGGATGCAATTTCGTAGCCAATCTAAATAATTCACATTTAAAAACATAAAACCGAGGAAGCACCTTGGGCAAAATTTTAAGCCCAGATTCAAAACAGACAAAGAAACATCAGATAATTCACATCCTGACAAATTAACCACTAAAGATTTAGTCCTGTGAACATTAATGCCATTTAATTTTTTATGGCCATTATCAAACTGCCCTTCCCCATCATTAAGTTATCTCCAGGCATTTCTACCTCTTTTTTTCTGATTTGGTGGGAGCTGCTCACTGTTTCCATCTCTCTAAAACCGCTCATTCAAAACAGAAGGATTCTGAGCCCTCAGCAGCAGTGGAAAGGCTCCCTCTTCACTATCCTACTCAGTCACCATGGTGGTATCTTCAGAAGAAGCAAATGAAACCCCAGAAGATCTTTTAAAACTTTCTCTGAAGTGTGATGACGTATTTTCTTCTGGTTTATATTTCCATAGGAACACTTTACCTTTCCCATAGTCACGCAAATCAAGTTTCAGTTTATTCTTCTTTCTATTAAGTCCCACTTGTAGGACTTCAATTTTCCAATATTAATCAAGCCTTTCATCTTCCAGTATTCTTTACAAATTTCAGTAACCAAAGGGAATTCTTGCTGCATTAATTGGATGTTCATAGACAGTTGCATTACTGTTTGCATTGTACGAAGGACTTTAGGAAATCAGACCAATTTTTCTGTTGCCTTTGCACACCATAGGTTGGGACAACCCATTAAGAAAGTAACTATAATAAATGGAAACAGAATGTACTTTCTTGGTGTATGAAAAATTGAATGTGCTCCTCCACAAACCTGTTGGTGTATGGTTTCTAGAATCTTCATAAAGGTGGGGGGGGGGGGTGCTGTGATTAAGCTAGTACTATTGTGTGTGTGTGTGTGTGTGTGTGTGTGTGTGTGTGTGTGTGTGTGTGTGTGTGTGTGTGTGTGTGTATAGATATATATATATATATATATATATATATATATATATATATATATATATATATATATATACGGGTTCACTTTATAATTTCGAAAAACTGAAATCCTGAATTTCAGTTTTTCAAACTTATCAAGTCAAAAGTTGAAAATCACGAAAGTGCATAATCGCAAATCTGAATATCTCGAATTAGCGGTTATGGCTTTACGGTGCGTTGTGTGCAGTGTTGTGACTGGATGGTGTTTCGTGCTGTGTATGGATTTAGGTGTGATTTAAGGTAAGTAAGTGTTTTGTTAGGGTTTTGTGTGGGAGTTTAAGTGTGTGTTAATGCGTTTGTTAGTTGTACGTGTGGGTTAAGGTAGGCAGTTGAAAGTATGAGTGTGTAAGTGTTGGATGTGTTGGTATTTGTATATGTGTGATGTTTGTGTGTGTGCGAGGGGCTGTAGAATGTGTGAGTGTGAGAGTTTCCTTTCTGTGTGTGTTTGTGCATTCTCGGAGTTGGGGTGTATATATATATATATATATATATATATATATATATATATATACCCTGCTTATATGTAGTGTTGGTTTACTTGTTTGTGTTTTTGTGTTTTGTTTGTTGTGGTTTGGGTTGGATGATGTATGTGTTGTGTAGTGTATGGTGTGTGTGTGTTCATGATTTTGTGTTTCGTGATTGTGTGGTTTCAGGATTTAGGCTGTTTGACTTTATGGTTTCGAAAAACTGAAATCGCAGATTTCAGTTTTTCGAAATTATAAAGTGAATCTGTATATATATATATATATATATATATATATATATATATATATATATATCTATGGTCGACATTTCAGAATGTGCAAGACCATATGGCCGAGACCATATGATCGACATTCGAAATGTCAACCATGCGGAACCGGCATCTCAAAACAGTGTGGAATGGAAAGATTTCCATCTTCCGCACTGTAGTGCGATCTTGGAGTTGGTATATTTAAGTTCCAGGGGTTTCAGGGGGCCGTAGCCCCCCTGCTTGCAGTGCGAAGTTAAGATTTTTTTTTTTGTATGGCCGACATTTTGAATGTCAGTCATATGGTCTTGATCATATGGTTTTCGACATTCTGAAATGTCGGCCATATCAAGTAGACCCATACACACACGCATATATATATATATATATATATATATATATATATATATATATATATATATATATATATATATATATACACACACACATATATATATATATATATATATATATATATATATATATATATGTATGTATATATATATATATATATATATATATATATATATATATATATATATATACCTGTTAATTATTTTAAGTTGTGTAGCTACAATGTACTGTGATGAGTGGATCTTGTGTAAATCAATCTTGGTTACCTATCTTTGTTGTTGTGTCTTTCGGCTTTTCCCGGTTAGGGGTTGCCACAGCGGAACTCCGGTCCTCTAATGATTGGCAGCACAACCTTCAATGAAGGAACACCCATTCACGCATGTCGCCACACAGAAGACGCTCTTAACTGAGAATCAAACCTATCTTTGTAATTTCTCCAAATCGTTTGTTTCTCATACCATGATGGGAAAGGGCCCCATTCCTAAGTCAAAGTATGATCAATGCTCATGAAATTAGTATTGTTTTAATCTTTGATGTCAGCCAGAAGTGCTCTTTGCAGCACCGACAGTGTGCCCAGTAATGACTCCTGCAATTCGTATGGAGTTATATGTATCAGTAACATGTCTAAATATGATTGTAGATTATTTTTTATAAGATCATTTGCTCCTTCTACTATTGCAAATGTCTGGGTATCTTTCTTCCACATAGCTCTAGTTTCTGCCTGCAAATCCTGATGTTTTATGGCTTTGTGTCTCTCTGTACGCAAGATACTGTAGTCACTGAGTGTAGCAGTTTCAGTGATCAATGCTACTTTTGTCTTCTTCATGGACCACAATATCATGTTTTCTCACATCTATCTTTTGAACTGTGTTAGTAATGGGTGATCCCATTTGATGTAGATTTCATCATTTTCTATGATGCTTTGTTGCTCATGTTTCCAGTATTTTTCAGCTACTTCAGTATTATAATAATTTCACAATCCCCAGTGCAGTAGTCTTGCCACATTATTATGCCTTTCAGTATACAGTTCTTCTGCCATTAATATGTCACAACCAACAAGAAGGTATGCAATTGTTTCTAATTCTGTTTTAGAAAATCTACATTTGTCTGTTTCTCCCACATGTTCAATGGACTTTGTAAACCACTGTGTACGTAATCCACTATCTTGGGCCCCCAATATTAACCTTTCATCTTTCGGTTTGAATTCACCTCTCCTTGACCATTCTTGCATTCAGTCCTGATCAACATGAGGTTGCTCCAGGAGTTTTCTATGCTTGTAACTATATTTATGCATTTTCCACATTTCTTGCCTTTTCATCTGATACTTCACTTTATATTCTTTCTTTTTTTTTGGCACATTCAGTTGCTGCCTGATTTTTATCTACTTCTGCTTTGATTTCCATTCCCACTTGATGCCGAAATGGTTCTGCCAGACTAAGAAGGGAAGTCATCTTCGATTTATTCTCCTCATGTTTCAAAACTTTCACTATGTTTGGGTCTTGTGAGGTCAGCAGATATGTATGTAGTCCCATGATTGCAGATCTATACATGTAATCAATTTCAAGGAGGCTCATACCTCCTTCGGAATGGGGAATATATAATCTTGGTATGCACTGATTTTTATAAAGAATTTGATGATCACGAAGTATCCTTCTTGTTTTCCTTTCTAATCTGTCCAACGCTGTTTGGGGCCAGTCAGTCCCTCCAAAACTTTAAGTTAGGACAGGAAGAGAAAATTGGTTTATAGCTTGAACTTTGTTCCTAGATGTCAATGCTGTTTTCAGGATTAATTTAAGTCTTCTAAAATATATTCCTTACTGAGCTTTATTCCGTTTGTTCATGTTTTATTGTTGATGGTTCATCAGTTCCCAAATATTTATACATTCTATCTTGTTCAAGTTCTTTTATATCAAATTCGGGTCTTTATTAGAACATTGAAGTTTCAGAACTTCGAATGTTCTAATATCGACTCCTAGCGAAGCTACAGAAAACCAAATTTTTTCCTAGGGAAATAATTCGGTTGTCCGTTTCTGTCGCTTCACTATTTTCAGCACTATGGTGGAAAGTTACGGGTCGGGTTCAGGTAAGTGTGTGATTGGGCGCGGGTTAGGTGAGTTAGGGTTAGGGCGCGGGTGAGGTGAATGTGCGATAGTGACGGACTTTAGGGTTAGGGTTTGGGTTAAGGTAAGTGGATAGTTAGTTGTGTATGTACAGTTTATTGTAGGGTTAGATGTGAGATTTTAGGTGTATGTGTGTAGATTGCTGTTTGTTTGGTGTGCTTGTGTTGTGTGTATGTGTTTTGGAACCGCAAAGTTTTTCCCTAGGAAAAAAAGTCGCTGTTGTCAGCGTTCGCTAAATAGGGGTCAATATTAGAACATTCGAAGTTGTGAAACTTCAATGTTCTAATATAGACCCTCACATTCTTGTCCCAAACGGATATTTTCTTGGTACTGTAGCTTTCCTGCTTTACAAGTTGCTTTTGCACATTTATCAAGACCAAGTGACATTCTTATATCATCTGAAAAAGTTTTGATGGCTAGCAGTTGTGCTTTCAGCTCTTCATCTGATGAGCTATGCAGTTTTGAATCCTCAACAAAGACAAGATGAGAAGTCTTTACACTTTTTTGCTTTATGGGAGCCAAGTTATACCCATGACCGAATCTGTTAAGCAGACAGCTTAATGAGTTAAGAGCAAGGCAAAAGAGCAGCAGTGACAAGAGAGTCACCTTGGAATATCCCCCTTTGGATTTTTATCCCTGGAATAATAATTTGTCCTTTATCATGGCTTTAACTGTAAAGTGGTTTGCCACTGCTGCTACCTGTTTGTGTGATCTAAATGACTAGGATATAACCAGATAATGGTCAGTGAATAAGTTAGGTGATATAGCTATGTAATGGCATTTCTGTGGTAAATTTGTTATTGTCATTAAGTCAATTAGTGAGTTTGTTAGCGTTTGGTGGGACATTATTGTTAGATGATTTACAATTTGAGTAAGGTTGTGTTTTTGACGGGACCTTTTTGGTGTGATCTTTGAGGTCCTAACCAGTTCAGATTGATATTTACAATCATGGTTAGTTTTGATTTGCCTGTTCTGTTGAGGAAAAGGTCAAGATAGTAATATTATGTAAGTTTTTAATAAGGGTGGAAGTGGAAGATAAATAAAAACAACATTGATCTTAAGGGAGTTTCCAGTGATAAATGTGACCAGAAGCCAGTTTGTGTTCTGAGAATCTCAGTAGAAAGTATTTCTTCACCCCTTCAACATTATTTCCTCTTCTTCATCATAATTCCTCCTAAAATCCTTTGTCCTTTTTTGCTTACTTCAGAATATCTGTTTCTACATGGTGGAGATAAAGTGTAGTACCATATTTTTCCCATCTTATTTTACTGTATGTCAAGGGGATTGAGAAAAAACACCCCACTATTTCTCATTCCCAAAGGGTCCTTCATTTAACATAATGATTCCAGCTCTAAATCCTTTAGGCGGAGTGAGGTCTCTTGTACTGTCAGATTTCTTAATGTTTCAGAGTGTACGTTTAGTTTTTTGATTCCCCTCTATCTCATTCTCTTAGATTTTAAGCATTTTATGTTTTCTAACCTAGTATCATCCAAGTCATTGATATTAATGACTATATTTTTTTCTTTTCCCATCCAAACATTTTGGCGTGGTTAGTTGTTTTAACTTTTTAATTTCACTCTTTCATCTGTAATCTTCCTTACTTGTACATCATCTGATTCTGCCAGCTTATTATGATAATGCATTTACCAGTTGAGTATTCTTTGAAATGTATATTATAATAGTAATAATAATAATAAAAATAATAGTAATACATCTGATGTTGTAAATCTTTGTTCTTGCATTACAGCTAGGACCTTTGTTCTGTCCTCAGAACTGATACGGCCATTTACCAGCTCGTGCAAGCCAAAAACTCTCATCTAAGACCTACCTATAATGCCCCTCTCCTAGTTACTCCAGATCGCGTTTGCTGCATTCCTAGTCAGACGTGCTAGCCATCTCTCACAAAGCTAAGTAGAAAATTGTTAATTTTAAGACAGTTTCTCTTCAGAATTATTTAATTTTTAGTCAAGTTAGCCTTTTCTTACTGTTGCCTAAAACCTAAGCCTATTTCCTACCCTTTTCCTTGGTAATTTAATTTTTTACCTTTATTGGTACTGTCCCTCTCTCCTGTCTTTGACAGGCCTTTCCTTTCTACTAGTGGTATTTTCTCCATTATTTTTTCTATAGGATAGCCTTGTTGCCTTACTGTGTCAGACAAAGCTAAGTTGGGATTTAAACAGTGTGACAACTGTGGACATAAGATGCCTAACTCAGATACACATGTTCGTTGTGTCTACTGTTTGGGCATGGATCTTATTAGAGCCGACTGTGGCATCTGTGCTAGTTTTAGAAATTGTACACTAGCAGAACGTAATAATAAACTTATCTTAAAAGGTTTACTCAAGACATCGTTTTCGGTGGCTCTGTCTGGGTGGAAGGTCTCACCCCCTCCAAAGACCAAAAAACATAAGGAAAAACAGATTACTTAAGGCACCTTTTTCAGATGCACTATCTGGGTCGGAGGACTCACCCCCTCCAAAGACCAAAAAACATAAGGAAAAACAGATTACTCAAGGCAACCTTTTTGGATGCTCTATCTGCGTCGGAGGTCTCCCCCCTCCAAAGACCAAAAAACATAAAAGACAAATGGAGTCACTTGGTTCCTGCATCTCCGTCGGTTATGGAACCGAGTCGGCTCCATGCTTCCTCGGCGCAGACCTCTTCAGCACCAGGCTTTGTGTCTTATCCCTTGGTGCCGTCCATGATATTCACCCCTATTTCATCTCTGACCTCGGCACCACTGACTTCGGTGCCATCCTTGGATCCAACATCGGCTCCGATGACTGTACCTGCTTTGGCACCATCCCCAGCCATGGTGCCGATAATTTCTTTGGCTCCATTGACTCCAAAACTCGAATACATGCCAAGGACAGGATATCTCCAGTGCATACTGTCTCTGTTCCGACAGCAATGTTTTCCCTGTTGGCACCATCCACCCTTGCTGCATTGGCTCTGCTGAAACCGATGCTCTCCCGAAGCAGTGCTTGGACCATCCGTACCTTGGTAACTAGCCCGGTGCCTATTTTCTCACTGGCATTGTCTATGTCCACGGCTCCAACGGCTTCCAGTTCTCTCAGAGCTCCTCACGGTGAGGTGTGACCCCGGTTCCAACATTCTCCCTTCCGGTTCCGGACTCCCATCTCTCCTCAGGTGGGCCTGCTGTACAGTTAGTGGACTCGCAGTCAGCACCAATGACATCCGTATCAGAACCCTCCCCTACCATGCTCCTCTCCCAATCCTCTATTTTGGGACCCCGGGCACGGGAGTCACAAGAACCCTCTTTGAAGGGAACCCCTTCTCCACAGTCCTCCTCAGAAGATCCCACTGGGGAGCCACCCCGGAAGAAACAGTGCAAGAGGAAGCACATTGATTCACCGGAGGAATCTATCACTGAAGACACTGATAGTGATGAGGGGGAAGCATCCTACGGTCTCCCCCAGATGACATCTCATTCGGAGACATTCTCGAAATCCTCAAGCAGCGGGGAGACTGGAAGACCTATAAACCTTCTTCTGAGGAATCGGTGTTCCTGCAGGCCTTCCGTGCCTGGCCATCTACTTCCTGGGAGACCCCACCGGCAGATGACCTTGTTAAAATCATTGTGCAGCATGCCTGGAAGGCCTCGGACAACGTAGAACCTGTCCCTCTGAGGCCAGACAAAAATGTTATCTACAACTGAAGACCAGCACCACTGGTCCTAACAGTTGACAGTTGATTCTATGGTTGTGGAGGCGCCAAGAGGGAACTGGCAGAAGATAGTTCCATTGTCCATCCTCCAAATAGAGAGTTCCGTACCATGGACAGACTAGGGAAATGGACCTATGCTTCAGTGACATTCGCCATTCAGTCGCTGAACTATCTGGCACACTTTGTTTGTCTCCAAAGAGACCTAATTTCCGAAATGTCTTCCTGTTTGATGAGGTACTGTCTGATGAGGTGCTTGATACTGTCGCCTTGCAGCTAGCTACCCTTGAATCCATCTCAAATCCCTCGATGTGTTTGATATCTCACTCCATCGAGGGGGCAGCTCGACCTGCCGCATCAGGTGTTGTCATGAGACGTAATGCTTGGATGCGGTTGTGTGACTTCGCACACCCCTTTAAATCTTCCTAAGTCAATGCACCTGTTGACGAATCTGCACTTTTTGGACCCAAAGTATGAGACACACTTACACGTAGTGAGACAGATGGAAAGACCTTGTCTGTTGTGGGCATATGCCTTTTCAACCCCCAGAGGTGCTACTCCAGGAACCAGAAGGGAGGAAAACTGTGGTTCAAGAAATCCCAAGGACCTTTTCGTGACACTCGTGGTGAACAATCCCCCCGGGGCAGTGGGGGCATCTCATATGGGAGACGTCCCTTCTGGGGTAGAGGGGGTCCTCATTAGCAGGGCGGTAGAGATTTTTTCTCTGGCAGACCCTACCAGCACTCCTTAGCAGCGGCCCAATTGCTTCCCTCTGAAAGCTGTCAGGGGTTGTTTTTCTCTGCATCTACCAGCCTGACATCTTATTACTATCGATGTTTGTTTCGGTGCAGAGAATAATATCCGGAGGCTACCCAATACCTTTCGACTTCACTCCCAGACCCATCAAACAAATCCCCGATGTACCACCCTATCAGAGGGAATTAGTAGCCTTAGAGATAAAAAAGCTGCTAAGGAAAAGAGTCATCCAACCAGTCCCACCAGATCAGACAGGATCCGGGTTTTACTCAGGGTTCTTTTTTAGTGCCAAAAATGACAGGGGACTAGAGACCAATCCTGGATCTCGGCCTATTGAACAAATTTATCAAACCTCAAAAATTCCAGATGGTCACAATACAGTCCATTCTTCCCTTCCTAGGGAGGGATAACTGGATGTGCTTTATAGACCTCCAAGATGCGTACTACCACATAAAGATGGATCTCCGCTCCCGGAGATTTTTCTGCTTCCGGCTGGGAGCCAGTCACTACCAGTTCAGGACACTGCCATTCGGTCTCTCGACAGCCCCCCCCCCCCCGAGTCTTCACCAAATGTATGGCTGCTGTGGTAGCTCATCTTCGACTACAAGGATTCCAGGTATTTCCCTATCTAGACGATTGGCTCCTTACCACTCCGACCAGGAATCTTCTAGTCCGCAGCCTCTCTTACACTCAAGCTCTCGCTCTCCACTTGGGGAGTACAGTCAACAAAGACAAATCTCAAATGTCCCCAACAAAGACACTGGAATTTATTGGAGCAGTCTTCAACACAACATCCTGTCAAGCTTCTCTCCCCCCCTCACAGGCTTTCGAAAATAAGATGCCAAATCCAAGACCTTCTTCCTCAGACCTATGTACCAGCATGTCTTGTACTGCAACTTTGGGCTCCATGGCAGCTGCCATTACATTAGTACCACTGATGAGACTGCATATGAGAATCCTGCAGTGGCTCCTTATAGCACAATGGTCGTTGTTAACTCACCCACTCAACCACATGATACGCCTTACAAACCATTGCAAGGAAGAAATGCTATGGTGGATGAAGACACAAACGAATCTTTGGTGTCGACCTGTCTTCCCCAGCCCACAGCCACGGTGACCACGGACGCTTCACTGTTGGGTGGGCATTTCCAGGGAAAGACAATCCAAGGTACCTGGCCCCCCATAGAGGCCAACATGCACATAAATGTCCTGGAAATGAGGGTAGTTCTCTTAGCATTCCCTTCCCTCGGGGACTATTGCAATTCAGTCATACAACATGTCAGTCGTCTGGTATATCAACAAA
>NC_056747.1:572423326-572478326 GCF_019279795.1 Protopterus annectens
TGAGCCTTGCCTAAAAAGGCACTATGGGGTGGCAAGAGCCTTAGCCAAAATCCGGAATCAGGGGTGACAGGTGCAAGCCGTCCCTTGCAGCTGTGCTGGCTTGTCCAGCATGTCATCCCAGGCAGACAGACATTGATCCCCTTTGAATGACACCAGAGTTTAAGCCAATTGTTAAAGCTGATCATCTTATCTCTGTATTGTGGCATCATTCTTGGTGAAGGTAGGATACTGCTCAAGGTCAGGGTCATACCTGCTTGGGCTACATAATCGAGAGCTCCTCTATGTCTCTTTTCATGTAGTCCAAGGTACGTCTCAGGTCGTTTACACCAGCGTGGACAATGATTGAGTCGTACTTGTACCTGCTGTTGAGAGACCTGAGTGCATGCGTTATGTGGCGGATTCTAGCACCCGACAGGCAGCTTACTGTGACCTTCTCCTTACTCAGTCTGGTGAGCGGGGCGTCAGTGTGTCTGACTATGGAGTCACCAATGACTAGTGTGTCTGGCATTGTGTTTGGCCTTAAGGGCTGTGACTGCTTGCCACTCTGACTGTGTGGTCTATGTGTTGCAGGTGTTGTGTTCTGAGGTGGTAGTTGTTTGGGTGTCTGCTTTGGTGGCCTCTGCTGTTTTGGTAGATTTTTGATCAGAGCCTCCGAGTATGTCTTTGTGTGTTTATGTGTATGATTTGAGGTTGTGATGGTATTATGTGAGACTGGGTCTATAGTGTGTGTAGTTACCTTCTCCTCCTGTCTGGTCTTGCCAGTCCTATGTTGAGAGAGCTCAGCCTCCAGTTTGGCCGTATAGTTGCATCTCTCATGTATTTGTGTTTTGTGGGAGGAGAGGGTTGTCTGTGTACATGAGGCAATTGTAACATTGCCTCAATATTCCCAGGTTCACCAGCTGAGCAGGAGGATATTAGCAACTGATCCTCGACATGCTAGAAGGAATAGACAGAAAAACTTAAAAAGGTTCTGGGGATGTGGGTGACCGAGAAATGGGGTTTACTTTTTGGGGTACTTTCTATAACAAGAGTGCTGTATCGGTGATAAGTACTGTAGGAGCAAGTGCTTGGCTATACAGATAGAGAATAGTCTACTTGGGAGTCAAGTAGAGATAATTTATAGTTATAGGATACACTAAATAGAACCGTAGTATACTTTGAGGGAGGTAGTTTTAAGGGAAAATTTGAAGAGTGGACTTTAGGTAGCCCTAATAGTTTAAACCTGATTAACCGGTGCTGCCCTAGTGTGCAACGGTAGCAGCTCAGCTAAATCTAAGCTAATCTTGGCTAAAGCGTGCTTTATAGCAGGGGGCTGGAAAAGACAGGAAATGACCCAAAATGGCCAATAAACTACAAGTTACTGCCTTAAACTACTCCTCTGAGGACAAACAGGCAGCTCAGTACTCCCTACTCTCACTGGTGAGTAAAGAAACTTCCCCCTGACCAAACAAGGAAAATGGAGAAACACAGGAACCAAGACAAAGCCCAGGGATCAGCAAATCTGATCACTGGAACAAACTATTAGGAAAGTATGGAAAACAAGAGTATTTTTTTTGTTTTTTTTCAAGTTTTTTTTCAGATAGGCAGAAAATACAATAAATGTTGTGTTTTTGACTAATTGCTATCAAAAGCTAGTACACTTGAGTGTATTAGCCTGTTGTTTAACTTTTAAGCAAAACTTAAACAAGCAAGTGCAACAAACAATTCAAGCTATTAAAAACAGTAAAACAGGTAATAACAGAATAAAACAGGCAGAAATAGCAGTCGAAAGGCTTAAAAAGTCGAAAATGCAGAAAAAATACTTAGAATCTGGAAAGTTTGTCTTTTCTGGTCTCTGCTGCTCTAGGAACTCTGCTGGACACCACGAGGAGCTGTGCTGAGTTCTCTATAGCCAGAAAAAGTTGGCCAAAAGCGTGCTTTATAGCAGGGGTTTGGAAAGGACAGGAAATGACCCAAAATGGCCAATAGACTACAAGTTACTGCCTTAAACCACTCCTCTAAGGACAAACAGGCAGCTCAGTACTCCCCACTCTCACTGGTGAGTAAAGAAACTTCCCCCTGACCAAACAAGGAAAATGGAGAAACACAGGAACCAAGACAAAGCCCAGGGATCAGCAAATCTGATCACTGGAACAAACTATTAGGAAAGTATGGAAAACAAGAGTATTTATTTTGTTTTTTTCAAGTTTTTTTTCAGATAGGCAGAAAATACAATAAATGCTGTTTTTCGACTAATTGCTATCAAAAGCTAGTACACTTGAGTGTATTAGCCTGTTGTTTAACTTTTAAGCAAAACTTAAACAAGCAAGTGCAACAAACAATTCAAGCTATTAAAAACAGTAAAAACAGGTAATAACAGAATAAAACAGGCAGAAATAGCAATCTAAAGGCTTAAAAAGTCGAAAATGCAGTAAAAAATACTTAGAATCTGGAAAGTTTGTCTTTTCTGGTCTCTGCTGCTCTAGGAACACTGCTGGACACCACGAGGAGCTGTGCTGAGTTCTCTATAGCCAGAAAAGCCCGCCAAAGCGTGCTTTATAGCAGGGGGTTGGAAAAGACAGGAAATGACCCAAAATGGCCAATAAACTACAAGTTACTGCCTTAAACCACTCCTCTGAGGACAAACAGGCAGCTCAGTACTTCCCACTCTCACTGGTGAGTAAAGAAACTTCCCCCTGACCAAACAAGGAAAATGGAGAAACACAGGAACCAAGACAAAGCCCAGGGATCAGCAAATCTGATCACTGGAACAAACTGTTAGGAAAGTATGGAAAACAAAAAGTTCTCTTAGCATTCCCTTCCCTCGGGGACCATTGCAATTCAGTCAGACAACATGTCAGTCGTCTGGTATATCAACAAGCACGGTGGAACCAGGTCTTACCCCCTGTGTCGGGAAGCCATGAGGATTTGGCACTGGGTGATAGTTTCCAACCGCTTTCTTATAGCAACGCATATTCCTGGGAGCTCCAACCTTATTACGGACAATCTGAGCAGGAACGTCCTGATGCCTCATTTGTGGTCCCTCAACCCTGTAACAGCAGATCGGATCTTGCTGTGACCTGTTTGCTTCCCCTCTAAACTACAAATGCAGAAGTTTGTTTGCCCTGATCCCCCTCAGGGGGAACCACCAAGGGACGCTCTAATGCACGATTGGCCCCTGGATTTTCTGTATGCTTTTCCCTCATTTCTCCTCATCCCAAAATTTCTCCAGGAAGCTCAGAGTTTGAGAAGCAAAGTGATCCTCATTGCCCCCTACTGGCCATGTCAAGTCTGGTTCCCGTTTCTGTGGCCTCATCTGATTCACAGCCTGTGGATCCTGGATCATTCCTAGGACCTGTTATCTCATCCTTAGGGACTGATTCATTCGAACCTGCACAGTCTCAAGCTCACAGCTTGATTCCTCCACTTCCAATGATTGCCAGGCGGCCTGACATCCCATCTCCTGTTCATGAAATTCTGCTGGCCTCACACAAACCTTCCACTAGAAACATTTATTCTAGTATATGGACTAAGTTCTCTATTTGGGCCAAAGACCAGAACTTAGACTCTTTTTCTATGCCTATTCCAAAGATCCTACAATACCTAACTACTCTTTTACATGCAGGAACCTCAGCTTCAACGATTACTGTACATTTAGCAGCTATCACCAAGTTTCATAATGGTCTTGATAATTCTTCAGTTATGTCACACCACCTATGCAAGACCTTTTTGAAGGGAGTATTACATGTTAAACGTCCAGTCAAGCCTCCCTTAGAACCCTGGAACTTGACTCTGATGCTTCAGTCTCTCACAGATTCTCCCTTCAAACCCTTTGATTCATGTGATTTGAAATTTTTGTCATGGAAAATCTTACTTCTAGTAGCACCTACCTCAGCTGGAAGAGTATCTGAGCTGCAGGCCTTGAGTCCTTACTTGATCTTCCACACAGATAGGGTGTCCCTTCGTACTGACCCTTCTTTCTTGCCCAAGGTCATTTCTGGCTTTTCCATTAACCAATCTATTGACTTGCCGATTTTCGTCCCTCGACATTCCAATAGAGGGGAGTACTTGTTCCACACCCTTGATGTGCATCAGCAGCTTTGTTGTTATTTGGACAGGACTAAATCTTTCAGGAAAACAGATCAATTGTTTGTGGCCTTTGCAGGACCCAGATTGGGTAAACCTGTTTCCAAAGTGACTTTATCCTCTTGGCTTAGAAACGTCATTACCTTTATCGACCAACAGAATAAGCTATCCTTACCTTCCAGAATAAAGGCTCATTCTACCAGATCAGATCTATGGCTACTATTGTAGCTTTTCATTTCAGAGCCTCTATGGATGATATATGCGCAGCAGCCACTTGGACAAGACCTCATACCTTTATATCTCATTACAAACTGGATTTGTCCTCCAGGGGATAAGCATCTTTTGGTTCTATGGTGCTCAGGAATATCCTTCCTTAGGGCCACCCAGGACTCAAAGTAGCTGGGGACTCTGTCCTAGCTGTAATGAAAGAACAAAGATTTACAACAACAGATAAAGAAGTTATGTCTTACTATAACGTTCCATCTGTGTTGTAGATCTTTGTTCATTCATTACTTCCTGCCCTTCTTCCCCTACCTGGACTCATGGTGCACTTTAGGAACTCCTGGTTAGGGTGTTTTCTCAGACAGAGCCTCCTACTATCTTTTCTATTGCTACATCTTTTATCTAGGGTTGGCAAACTCGATCTGGAGTAACTAGGAGAGGGGCATTATGGGTAGGTCTTAGCTGAGAGTTTTTGGATTGCGCGAGCTGGGAAACGGCCGTATCCGTTCCAAGGACGGAACCGAGGTCCTAGCTGCAATGAATGAACAAAGATCTACAACATAGATGGAACGTTATGGTAAGACATAACTTCTTTTTCTTTTCTGAATCAGTTGGATATCAATAAATAATTGCTCACTGTAGCAAATTTAGTTTTAATTTGTAACCTAGTGGCTTGAATTGCTGGTCATATTCAAATAATAGCTATGCTGCACTAATATCTGTCTGTCTCTCTCTCTCTCTCTATATATATATATATATATATATATATATATGTATATGTATATGTATATGTATATATATGTATATGTGTGTATGTATATGGAATCTGTTTCCTTTTGTTAAGCAGTGATTTGGTTGACATATGCTTAGTCGACACAATTTGGTTGACTAAACAGATGGATGACGGGTATTTACAGGTGTGGGAGACTGGATGATTCTCAGGGTTGGCATATTTGCCCTTTCCTCAAGAATTGTATGATCTTGGAATTAGTATGTGGAGGGTGATGGATGCAAGGGGGCTTACCCCTGCAAAAAATTGTTTTCTTTTGTGTTTGCTTTTTTTGCATGGGAAGCAGCATGTCGACATATTTCAACTAAGTTAAATATATCCATATTTGTATAATGCCATAAATCTGATCAGAAAAGGTCAAAACAAAAACCCCAAACAAACTACAAACAAGTTCTGTTCAGGGATGCAAGCCGCCCTGCACCCTCACACCCTCCTGCGACTTATATATACCAACTCCTAGATCACACTACAGTACAATAGGGAAAGGGCAAAAACCCAGTCCCTACCATACAGCAGTCTCATACAACAAGCTACTAGCTTATTTAGTATTTCTAAAAAGCCAGTAGCAAATGGATTTGATTTTTGTGTTTCATCCTTTTGTGTTTATTTATTTGTAGTTTGTTAACCGGGAAGTCCAGTGGGCCATACAAAGCTCGTTTTCAGTGGAGGCCTGGGGAGAAAAACTCCACAGTAGAGTAGAAAGCAAAATCATATACATTGGTAATATACACTTATCAGACAAATTAGATCACAAATTTGAAACATAGTTAGCAATTCAGTAGTTAGACATATAGTAGTGACAGATTACCAATACTTTTTTGGAGATAACTTATCGCATGGAGGAATTTTAGGTAACGCAGTAGGGAGAAAGATATATCATTGGAGCAAGGTGCTCAAGGAAGCTGAGTGCAAGAGCAGTTCCAGATGGAAGATAGGTATTTGTGTAGAGAAATTCTGAAGTTGACAGGATTTGGGGTAGTTCTGATAGCTAATGGGAGAGCATTCCAATTTTTGGCTATGGAGTAAGAGAAGAAAAGTTGACCAGGAGCCTGTCTGGCTTGTGAACCAGAAGTAGTTGCTGGTTCACAGATCTAAGGAGCCTGTTTAGGAGGTAGAAGGTGAAGATAGAACTTGGGGTGGGACAATCAGAGGGTTTAAAGATACGTTCGTGAGCAGTAGCAAGTTGTAGATAGTTGAGGTAGTTTGGAAGTTCCAGCCATTTTAGGGAGTGAAGAGCAGTACAATGATGGAAGGAGTTTTTGGAATTTGTTGCAAATCTTTCTATCTTATTATAGCATGTTTTGAACATGGCTTTTAGGGTGGTTTGAAGGTTGGTAAGAAGAGGGGAGCCATACATTAGAGAAGGGAGTAGGTAAGTGGAGGCAAGGGTTTGTCCGGTGGAGGGGCTAAAGTATTGGTCGTGCCTGTAGAGCATTCCAGGTTTCTGATGAGTTTTTTGGATGTTTTGTTGCAGGTGGGTATCAAATTTTAGTTGTTCAGCCACAGATACTCCTAGAAGTTTTGTATGGCTGACAATTTCTATTTGTGACTTATTTTGCAAATAAATATTGAACATGATTTTGTCCAACAGGGTTGATATTTTTAGGGGTGAAAAGCATGATTTTAGATTTATTTGGGTTCAGGGCCAGGTGGTTATTAAACATCCAGGATTCAGTGGTATAGAAGGCTGTTTGAGTTTTGAGATATAGCAGGCTTTATAGTTTATAAAGAAGGAGTTAGAGAGATGCTATTTCATGAGAAGGTTTGCCAAGATGTGGACAAGGATTATTTTTGATCCCAGGGTTTAACAGAGATGAGATTAAATTCCAGAATTTTATAGGGTTTTGTTTGTGGCTAGACTGTAGTTTTGTCAAGTAAGCTTTTTTGTCTTTATGTACTAAATTTTTTATCTGTTCAATCTGATAGCATTTGAAATTTCGTCCAATCAAAATTAGGAATATATTTCACATACACACACAAACACACACACACACACACACATATATATATATATATATATATATATATATATATATATATATATATATATATATATTGTTTACCTTCATAAGTGTGTTATGCACTCATGCAAATCTACTTTGTGCGAAAGGAGGTTTTCAAAGTGGCAAAACCTCGAAAAAAAATAGTCCAAATGTGCAATGGTTGAATGCACATTGGCATTCACTCATTGCAGATTCAACATTGTGGGTGCGGATTGCATTATAGCGGGGATCAGGAAATGATCCCTTTCCCCACTGTAGTGCAATCTCAGAGTTAGTATGTTAAAGTAGGGGAGTGTGGGGGCTGTGCCCTCCACATGGGTGGTGCAGGGGGGGGCTTGCCCCCCTGCATTACGATGTGTCTTTGACATTGTAGTTCAAAAATCATCGAATCAGCTGTTTGATTTGCTGATTTTTAAACTTCTGAGAATGCCGAAGTTTGAAATTCACTCATTTGGTTCGTCCAAATGCGCGATTGATATTGTCATTTCTGATAATATGAAGGTAAACTATATATATATCTATATATATATATATATATATATATATATATATATATATATATATATATATATACACACACACACACACACACACAAATTGTTTTGCTTAACGCTAATCACCACTCCATCACTGTTCTTCTGAATTCATTTAGAGTTAATAGTGCTATCTCATACCTGTTCTACTGATAGCATATTCCTCTTAATTAGGTAGACAGTATGTTAACTTAGTACAAACTCAGAATATCCTCAATTTGTAATATATGTAACATAAATGAATTTCAGTATACCTAATTGTGACTTTTGTTGTCTCATAATGTTGTTCACTACCCTTTAATAAATCAGTTTCAACAAAATTAGGTTCTGCTATTAGATCACTGCTTGTTACACTTTGTTTACTGCATTCAAACTGAGTCCTTTAACTCACGCTTTTCTTACAATCTAATGTTACAACTATAGTGTGTTATTAACATAATGCTACTAAGTACGTAATGAATACAACATAATCATACCAGTCAGCTGTTGCTAAAAATTACAACTCAGTGGTGCATAAAGCAATTTTTATCATTTAGAAAAGTGATACATTTGTCCAGAGTACAGTTCTGAAAATTTCAGGCCAGCTAAATAAATAAACCAGTTAATAAACAGAATTACTTTGGTCCATCAGTTATTCTCTGTGGTTAAACTGGTAATGTACTGATGCAACAAAAGCTACTATCTCTGACAAAACATACCGACTCTGGTTTATGTCAAGTAAAGCATCAACCTCAAAAACAGAGGACATAATCATCTCAGAATGCCAATGTGAAGTGCATTTGCAAACTATACAGCAAACCAATAAGGGAAGAAAAATCTAAACTTCACAGAAGTTTACAACTTTTTGCACTAATGCTGTTTCAGCCCATGTTAGTGTACTTCAGTCAACTTCTTCCATATGGGAGACATCTTCACCTTCTCCTTCCAGGGGAGGCATTTCATCCACTACTTCTGCTGCACTGCTATCTTCTGCTGCTACATCATCTTCATCAATACCTAAACCCATTTTTAACATCCTGTAGATGTGGCTGGAATGAATGTCAAGTAAAAACAGAACTGTATTTTAATTCAAATGATTATGGTCATAATGCAGTTA
Organism: Protopterus annectens; assembly: GCF_019279795.1. Classification (NCBI taxonomy): domain Eukaryota; kingdom Metazoa; phylum Chordata; order Ceratodontiformes; family Protopteridae; genus Protopterus; species Protopterus annectens. The sequence goes on from NC_056747.1 coordinate 572,432,036, forward strand.
ACAACTGGCTTTTACAAGTCAGCTGCTACAGCAAGCATATTTATTTATTTATTTATTTATTGACATTTGTTAACCAGGTTTGTCCAACTGGGCTTGTGACCCATTTTCAGTGGAGACCCGAGGAGAAAAGCTCCTGTAATACATTTTAAAACAAGTAAAATTTTAAACAATATCGATATAATAGCAGTTATAGCAAAACTATTCACATATGTTGGGTTACATGCATAAAGTTAAAGTTGCATTAAAAAGAAGCTAAGTAACAATTTTACATTGATATAGTTCAATAGGTCAACAATAAACATTTTTTGTTTGTATAAAATTGTGCAGATGTATAGTAGACACATTGGAGAGAGAGGTGTAATGAGGTATTAAGTATCTCAGAAAATGTTATGATTTGTTACAAATGGATTTTCCCAAACTTTTACCTATCTCACCAGTTTTGTCAGCTTTGGGGTATGTTTTTGTCTTAGCCTGCAATTTACCAGACGGTCAGCCTGCTCCCCTGAAAAAGCAGAAGGAGTATATATGTATATATATGTATATATATATATATATATATATATATATATATATATATATATATGGGTCTGTGTTAAATATTTGAATGCTTAAATGTTCGAATCACTAAAGATCGACCTTCAGTGATCGAACATTTAAATGTTCGAATATTAAAAAAAATAAATAAATAAAGTAAACAAAAAAAAAAAACTAAAGGGTGTAAGCAGGGGAGCAAGCCCCCCTGCACCCCCCACACACCCCGCTACTTAAATATACCAACTCCAAGATTGAGCTACAGTGTAGGAAATGGGAAATTTTCCATTTCCGCACTGTAGCACAGTGAAGTGCGATCTGGGAGTTGGTATATTTAAGTAGTGTGGGGGGAGCAGGGGGGCTTACCCCCTTGCTTACACCCTTTACATTTTCTTTTCTTTTTGTAAATTTTCATTTTTTTTTATGTTCTAACATTTAATTGTTCAATCACTAAGGTTCGATCTTTAGTGGTTCGAACAATTAAGCATTCGAACATATAACATAGACCCATGTGTGTGTGTGTGTGTGTGTGTGTGTGTGTGTGTGTGTGTGTGTGTGTGTGTATATATATATATATATATATATATATATATATATATATATATATATATATATATATATATATATATATATATATGTATATACATATATATATATATATATATATATATATATATATATATATATATATATATATATATAGTTCCTCAGTCTTTCAAGTTTTTATATGCCATTTCCAAACCTGACCCAGCAGCTATAGTTTTAGTGAATCCAGCTCCTGCTGAACACTTTGTTAATTATAATCCCCAGCCTTCTGAATAAGATGTGAAATTTTTTGATAAGTTTTGGAAAAAAGTATATGCTTCTTCAACTTTAATTTTTTGAATTCTAAACTGCCAGACTCAAATGCTGAATTTTATTCTGGCTTTCTGTGAAGATATGAGGAATATCTCGGCTTCAGTTTCCTTTTGTGGGGAATACTCTCCATTGTGTAATTTAGTTTCTTCTTTTCTGAAATCACTACTCATTGCTTAAAATGTGTTTATGACTCTGTAAAAAACACCTACATAGCTGCTGCCACTGAAATGGTTTTAAGGAGGTTTGCCTTGGCTTCATTCTCAGAATCTCCCAGAAGATGACAAAAATGAAATTTTGATTTCTGCCTTGGATAGAGGTTTTGTTTTTGGACCTTCTTGTGCAGAAGTTATTTAAAAGTGTGATAAGAAATGAAAGTTGATTCAGGGAAGCTGTTCCTCCTCCTTGTTATGGGAAGGATTTTAGTCAAGAAAGTTTCTGGTCCCAAATAAAGAAGTTTCTTGGAGACCAGTCTTAGATCTTTCTTTCCTCAGTCAGTTTGTGTTAGTGCCCGAGTTCAAAGTGCTTTCATTTGACAACCTGTTATCCCTTTTTCCTCATTTGAGTTTCTCAGAATCTTAGATTTAACTGATGCACATAATCACATTCCTATTAATTCAGATTTTAGGTGTTTCTTAATGTTTTGTGTATTTGAATCACATTATCAGTTCTCTGCCTTACCCTTTGGGATTCCACTGCTCCAAGTGCCACATAGTGTTTAGCTCCTTTGTTAATCAACTGCAGACTGCGGGGTATCCACATTCTTCCATTTAGATGACTTGCCTATCTTTGCAGAGTGTTTTTCAAAGTGTCAGGAATCTCTCTTGGGTCAGGGATCTCCTACGCAGGCTGGGGTTTCCAAGAGAACATTCAAAGTGTTTTCTGAGTCCTTCTTACACAATGCATTTCTGGGGTGCCTGCTGCATACCTCAGTGTAATGAACTTTTCTTCCACAGGAAAATATATATATTTAGATGAGTCCCTGAGGTTTTCCAGTCAGACTTTGTCTCAATGAGGGAATACCTCAGTATTCTTGTTCTCATGGCATCCATGATTCTCATAATACCTATTGGAAGACTTCACATGAGAAAGATACAGTTGTATCTGAAATCTCCATGGTCTCAGCATCAACACGCATAGAGATTTCCAATTCTAGTTTTGGTATTTTTAAAAATGGAGATCACATGGTGGAGACATCAAATTTCTCAGAATCCAGGTCTCCCAAGACAAAAAAAGGCAGACAAAAATTCATAAACATAAACAGATCCTAGCTCTAGTAAGTGCTCTCAGCTCTCTGAATCATCTGTGGTACCCAGGACCTCTTCAAGTGTTTATAGACAACAAGACAGTTATGTCATACATAAACAAGCCATGGGTAAACAGATGTTAATGGCTGTGCAGACTAGGTTTGTTAGCATGGGATGGAGCTTTACAACAAATTCTCATTCTGCAGTTCTCTTACATCCCATCGGAGCAAAATTATATGGCAGAGATAATGAGCAAGACCAGGACAGAACCTCAGGAATGGAAACTGAATAAGAGGATCTTCCAAGATTGATTCCATCTGTGGGGAACACCTTGAGCAGGTCTTTTTGCCTCCTTCTAAACAATGAACTGGCAAAATATTGTTCCGGAACTCTATGCAAGAAAGCCTGGGAGACAGATGCTTTTTCTTTTCATTGGACAAGAATGATGTGCATCATACTGATCACTGCAGTCGCTTTAGCTATATGGATTGTGTCCTGCCAAAGATATAACAGCCAGACAGCTTCCAAAGCTTCAGGGCTCCTTTGACTCACTGAAACTATTAGGCATCTCAAGATGAGCTGTCCAAAAACATAGGCTTGTATGACAAGCCCTTCATTGCTTTCCTGCCACCAAAGAAAGCGGTAGTCTGTGGGCTTATGAGGATTGACAATCCACTTGTGCTGTTCCATTGCTGGAGAGGTAAGCGCCCATTAGTGAAAAACCTTCCAATTTTAAAAATGTATTGTTTAAGTGTATTTTCCTTGTTATTAAAATTATTTTTGTTCCAGGAGTTTGTATTTTAAGGGACTGTCTCAAGACTTAACTGTACTTTTAAAGGGAGTGCATTTTTTTCCTGTCAATTTAAACATTGTGTAAACCAGTCAAAAATTATTTTTCTATGGAAACATTTAATTGTGATTACTTTACATTTTGGGGCTGGCAAAATGTACTGCAGCTCTTTTTACTGTGTTGTTACTTTCTTTACAACTTTACATTTTTACTGGCTTGTATTGCTTGTTTTCCATGGGAAAGAGGCACTATTTTTGGCTTGACCATGGAAAAAACTACCGGTCCCATAGTCATTCCTTCTTCTAGACAGAAAAACATTAACAAACAGCCTGTGCTATCACAGCAGGCTATAAATTTGCCTGAATCGCAGGTGGGTGACTCTGATGTGGCCAAAGCAGGTTCCTCAGACCACTGGTCTATACCATGGATCCTTCTAGTATAGCACCTAAAGCCACTGTGGACTGGGGTTAGTTGTATCTTCTGCGACTCTTGGGGTCCCCTCAATGGGCAAGGGAGAACCACTGTTGTCTATCCTTGGAAGAAAGGACAGGGAAGTCTTCCCTGTTTAGTCAGAATTTCATGTCTATCCCTGGGGCAGCTGCTTCTACCATTAACAACCCTGATGACCCCACTTTTTCTATCAAAAAGAAACTGAACACTAAACATTTATCAACTCCTGCTCAAATGTCCCTGGACAGGAGTAGTTTATTAGGTCTGACTCTGGGTCTAATTCAGGCTATTGATCCTTCTAATAAGGTGGTTCTGGTAAAAAGTGGATACCTCTTTTCCTAAAGAGATTCAAGATTCTGAATCTGGACAGAAAGATGAAGGGGCAGATTCTAGATTTCCTCCTTAGATTTGTGATTTGGATTCAGAGGAGATGGAGATTCCAATTCTCCCTGTGAAGGTTTCTCTTTCTTTCAGACTACTTCCAGAATGTGCCAGTGTTTCCAGTGGGAGAATATTGAGGTTTCTCAGTGGCTCAGGCAGTACTAAGAGCTGTAACAAATGGAATTTCCAGCACTTTTCCCCATTCCTCTTGTGCCATCAACGTTGGAGGTTGTGTGTGGCACTGCCTGCAGTTTTCCAGATAGTCAACCTGCTGCCCCTAAAAAAGCAAATTGTATAACATTCCTCAGTCTCTTTTAAGTTGTTATACACTTATCCCAAAACAGAGCTAGCAGCTATAGCTTTAGTTAATTATTCTTCTTTTTCTTTTGGCTGTTCCCATTAGGGGTCACCACAGCGGATCATCTGTTTCCATTTATTGTCCTCTGCATCTTGCTCTGTCACACCAACCACCTGCATGTCCTCTCTCACCACATCCATAAACCTTATCTTAGGCCTTCCTCTTTTCCTCTTACCTGATAGCTTCATCCTTAGCAGCCTTTTCCCAATATACCCAGCTTCCCTCCTCAGCACATGTCCAAATCAGTGCAATCTCACCTCTCTGGCTTTGTCTCCAAACCGTCCAACCTGGGCTCACCTTCTAATATACTTATTCCTAATCCTGTCTACACTTGTCACACCCAGTGTAAATCTTAACATCTTTAACTCTGCCACATCCAGCTCTGATTCCTGCCTTTTTGTCAATGTCACTGTCTCCAACCCATGTAACATAGCTGGTCTCACTACCCTCTTGTAGACCTTCCCTTTCACTCTTACTGGTACACGTCGGTCACAAATCACTCCTGACACTCTTCTCCACGCACTCCACCCTGCCTGTACTCTCTTCTTCACCTCTCTTCCACACTCGCCATTACTCTGAACTGTTCATCCCAAGTATTTAAACTCATCCTCCTTCGCCAACTCTACTCCCTGCATCCTCACCATTCCTCTGTCCTCCCTCTCATTCACACACATATATTCTGTCTTAGTCCTGCTGACCTTCAGTCCTCTCCTCTCTAGAGCATATCTCCACCTCTCCAGGGTCTCCTCAACCTGTTCCCTGCTCTCACTACATATCGCAATATCATCAGCAAACATTACAGTCCACGGGGACTCCTGTCTGATCTCGTCTGTCAAACCTGTCCATCACGTCACCACTGCAAATAAGAAAGGGCTCAGAGCAGATCCTTGATGTAATCCCACCTCCACCTTAAATGCATCTGTCACTCCCACTGCAGATCTCACCGCTGTCACACTATCCTTGTACATATCCTGTACCACTCTTACATACTTCTGTGCCACTCCCAACTTCCTCATACAATACCACAACTCATCTCTAGGCACCCTGTCATATGCTTTCCACAATGCAGCTCCTTCTGACCTTCTCTGTACTTCACCATCAACACTCTCAGAACAAACATCACGTCTGTAGTGCTCTTTCCTGGCATGAAACCAAATTCCTGATCACTAATCATCACCTCCCTTCTTAACCTAGCTTTTACTACTCTTTCCCATAATTTCGTGCTGTGACTGATCAGTTTTATCCCTCTGTAGTTACTACAGCTCTGCACATCACCCTTATTCTTAAAAATCGTTACCAAAACACTTTTTCTCCTCTCCTCAGGCATACTCTCACTTTCCAAGATTTAATTAAACAATCTGGTTAAAAATTCCACTGCCATTTCTCCTAAACACCTCCAAGCTTCCACAGGTATGTCATCTGGAACAACAGCCTTTCTATTCTTCATCCTCTTCATAGCTATTTTTACGTCCTCCTTGCTAATCCATTGCACTTCCTGATTCACTATCCTCACATCATCCAACCTTCTCTCTCTCTCATTCTCTTCATTCATCAGCCCCTCATAGTACTCATTCCATCTATTCAACACACTCTCCTCGCTTGTGAGTATGTTTCCCTCATTATCTTTTATCACCCTTACCTGCTGCACATCTTTCTTAGCTCGGTCCCTCTGTCTAGCCAATTGGTACAGGTCCTTTTCTCCCTCCTTAATGTCCATCCTTTCATACAACTCTCCATACACCTTATCCTTAGCCTTTGCCACCTCTCTCTTTGCCATGCACCTCATCTCCTTATACTCCTGTCTACTTTCTTCATCTCTCTGACAATCCCACTTCTTCTTCTACTGCTTCTAAATATTTAGTTGATTAGAACCCTGCACTTACTGGCAAGGATGGTAAAATATTTGATAAGTATAGGGAAAAAGTGTATATTTCATCAACTTTAATTTTCAGAATTTGAATTTTCAGGCTCATATGTTAAAGTTTATTCTGACTAATTGTGAAAGTATGAGGAATGTTTTGTCTGCATTTTCTTCTTGTGAGGAAATCTGCAGTAAATGGTTTACTTTCTGGTTTACTTTCTTCCATTTCACAAATCACAGCTCATTGTTTAAAGTGTGTGTATGACTCTCATGATACTTCTGCCAGGGTTATGACCACTGGTACTGTTTTCTGAGGTTTTCCTGGCTGCATTCTCGGAACCTACCCAAAGATGTGAAAAAATAGATTTTAGATTTTTGTTTGGATAGAGATTTACTTTTTGGTCCCTCTGCTTCACAGGTTATCAAAATATGATGAGAGGGGTAACCTGAATTAAGGAATCTCCCAAATGTTTTAACACTCTTTTTCCAAATTTTCCAAGGGATTCTCTACCTCTTCATCCAGATTTGTCAAGAAACAAAATAAACAGTGTCAGCAAAATGCTAGTAAACAGACACTTAAGAAGCAATGGCAAGGGGGTTCCAAAAAGAAGCGACCCCCCCCCCCAAAAAAAACAAAGGGCAATCTAGCAAGCCAGAATGACCATTTAAGGGAAGACCCTCCCCCCAACCTGGCAGTCCCTTTTTCCCTTCCAGAAAGTCTCAATCTCCACGTCTCTCTTTGGCAACAGACAGTTTCAGACAAATGGGCTGTGAAGATCATTCATCAAGGTTGCAGATGGCAGTTGGAGAAAACTTCTCCTTTTCAGTGAATAATTCCTCATCCACAAGACCAGATACCTCTATGTTCCCCTGTCCTTCTCTCAGGGTGTAATAGAGCCATTTTCTCCTTCCCAGTTTGATAAAGATTGTAATTCATAGATGTTTTTGGTGCCAAAGAAAGGAGTCTTGTTCTGCATCTTTCTTTCCTAATCCATTTTGTGATAGAGACCAAGTTCAAAATGGTATCACTTCACAACTGGTTATCTCGTCTTCATCATTTAAGTTTTCTGGTAACACTAGATATAAAAGATGCTTGTTATCATACCCTATTCATCCAGATTTCATGCATTTTCTTAAGTTTCTTTTTCTGTCTGACTGAAATTATATGTTCTCTGCCTTACCCTTTGGACTATCTACTGAACCAAGAGTAGTCTCAGAGTCTAGCTCCAATTATAGCTCACTGCAGGCAACTCTGTATCCACATTTTTCCATATCTAGACAACTTGCTTATCTCTGAAGTCTTTTTCGAAGTATCAGGAGTTTCTCTCTTGGATAAAAGAGCTCTTACACAATCTGGGATTCTGAAAAAACATTCAGAAGTCTTTGTTGATCCTGTCACAAAGGATTATGTTCCTGGGGTGTCTGCTAGACACCTCATTACAAAAAGGTTTTCTTCCACAGAAAAAAAATAAATCTATAGCTAAATCTATTTCTTGGTTTTCCTCTTGGACTTGGGTCAGCAAGAGAATGACTTAGGATTTTCAGATGTTCCTCATATTGATCTCTCCTACAGTAGCCTTAGTTACATGGGTTATATCCTGCCAAGTATATAACAGCCGTCCAGCTTCCAAAGCTTCAGAGTACCTTCCATGCACCCAAACTGTCAAGCAGCTTCAGCTGAGCTGACTAAAAGACAAGTGTGGCTACAAAGCCCTTCAGAGCTTTACTGCCTCCAAACAGTATGCTCCTCTGAGGCTTTTGGGGGTCGATGGTCAGCTTTTGTTTTCCTTAGCTGGGCAGATAAGTTCAGTTTGGGGAAAAATACTTCCATGTTTTTTTACTGATGCTTTATTACTTTCCTCTTCAGGAAAGTTATCTTAAAGCGAGGAGTGTTGTGTTTTAATGGACTGTCTGGAGACTAACATACTTTTAAACACAGCACTTGTCATTTCTGTCAGCTTAAAAGTAGTGTTATGTAACTGATAAACTATTTTCTGTGATGATATTGTGTTTATTTTAACATTTGGGGCTGCCATGGTATTTGACAGTGCTTTTTACAATGTTTTCTTCTGTCAAAACACAAAAAAATTTAGAAAAAAACTTTTGTGGACTGGTAGTTTTACCGGCACTGTTGCTTGTTTTTCCCAGGATAGAGGCACCATTTTCAACTTGACCATGGAACATATTGTACTGCCATGGTCAGTCTGTCATCCAGCCACAAAATGAAAAAGTTAAGCAAACAGCCTTTACCACCAAAGCAAGCTAGAAATTTGCCTCAGCTGCAAGTGGATGACTCTTTTGTGGCAATTTGTTGTACCTCAGACCACTCATCCTTTACCCCAGAACCCTCTGGTGTAGCCCCTACAACTACTATGGACTGGGAGTTAGTCATATTCTCTGCAGCTACTGGGTTTCCCTCAGGGGGCAAAGGAGAACAACTCTCGTCAGACCTGGAAGAGGGAACAGGGAAGGTTTCTCTTATGTCAGAATGCTGTGCTCATCCCTGCGGAAGTAGTGGCTGCTGTTCGTAACATGGTTGGCCCCATTTTTCCTGTCAAAAAGAAGCAGAAAACCAAGCATGTATCTATTCATCCTCAAGTTTCTTTGGACAGGAGTAGTTTACTGGGACTGGCTCAGGGTTTGATTCAACATAAGGATCCTTCCTGTAGAGTAGTTTCCGGTAAAAGAAACAGGGATGCTACCTTTCCTGAAGAGATTCAAGAATCTGAATCTGAACAGAAAGATACAGGGATGGGTACAATTTTTTTTCATCAGATTTCTGATTCAGACTCCAATGAGAGGTTAGTTTCTGAATCACCTTGTGGAGGTTTCTCGGTGTGAGAAACTGAGGTTTCTCAGTCCCTCAAATATTATGAGTTACTACAGAAGGATTTTCCAGAACCTACACCCATCCCTCCTGTCCTGACTGCTTTGGAGGATAGCAGTCCCTTAAAAAAAAAAAAAAAGGTAAGATGTATAAAGTTCCTCACTCTTTCAGTTTTTCTTTACTATTCCCAAACCTGATCCAACAGCTACCTGATACAACAGCTATAGCCTTAGTTGACTCATCTGTTGCTAAGCACTTAGTTAATTCCAATCATACCCTTTCTAATTCATTACATCTGCAGTTAACTCCTACTGACACCTAGAATCAAATATTGCTTATTCATATTTGCATCAGTAATTCCAAAACCATGCTATGTACAAGGTTTTAAAAGATTTCATCCTAAAGCTTACACAATGGCAAACTCAACTGCATTAATATTTGACCTCTGTCTAGTGCAGGTAAATAGATTTCAACTGTTGTTTTTATGATATTAATTTATATAGAAATAATTTTCACATTTTTCTAAATATCTCAAGAACCAAGTAACTGACAGAACTCCATAGCCTCACATGAAAGCTGTCAGCTAGATGAATAAAATGCTATTGACAGTATGTGTAACTTGAGCGGTTGCTGAGATATTGTAAGTGTTTACAAATATTACAATGTAATAGTCACTGTGTTTACTGTGACTTATAAAATTCAGTTTAAGACCTAGAACCTAAAGAACACTACCACTATAAAAATAGCTTTTGATGAGCAGTTTGCCATTTACACTTCCTTCATAACCCTTATGGTTCCTGAGATATGAGCATTTGTTTGAAATGTGAGGACATAATTTGATTTTGTCAAGAGGCTTAGGCACCGCCCATTGGAAGTTACAGCGCAAACTTCCTGAGCTGCATTGGAGTGAATGAGCTAATAAAGATGGAAAAAATATTGTTAGGTATGGGGGAAAAGTGTATACTTCTGCAACTTTGAATTTCAGTATTTTAAATTGTCATGCTGATATGTTAAAGTTTACTCTGACATATTATGAAAGGATGGGGAACGTTCTATCTGCAGTTTCTTCTTCTGAAGAAAAATCTGCTTTAAATAACTTAGTTTCTTCTATTGCACAAGTCACTACTCATTGTTTGCGGTGTGTGTAAGACTTTGTTGATACTCCTTCCAGGGCTATGACCCCAGGTGCGGTTTGAAGGAGGTTTGCTTGGCTGCATTTCACACCCTTCCAGATAATGTTAAAATTAGATTTTAAAATTTCCCTTTGGTATAGATTTAGTGTTTGGCCATCTGATGCAGAGGTGATCAGAAACTGTGATGAAAGGGGCAAGCTGAGCCTGGAAATCTCTAAAAAATTTTCAGTCTTCATTTTCCAAAGTATTCAAGGGATTTTCTTTCTTCTCATCCAATTTTGGCAAAACATCAGTATAAACAATCTTAACAGAATTCGGGTAAATAGACATTCAAGAAGATGTGGCAAGGAGGGTCCAGAAATGAAGTTTCAGATCTCCCAAAAGCAAGGGAACTCCAACAAATCTGAATGACTATTCAGGAGACCTTGTGACCCCCCTCTCACCCTGGCCCTCTTTCTCTTCCAGAAAGTTTGAATCTCCATTTTTCTCTTTGGCAGCAGATTGTTTCAGACAAATGGGTTCTGAAAATCATTCATTAGGGTTACAGATGGCAGTGGGAGGAAATCCCTGCTTTTCAGAGGGTCATTCCTCATCCTGAAGATCAGACTGTTTTGTTTCCACCTGTTTTTCATGACATGTTACCCCCAAGGAGTGATAGAACCAATTCCTCCTTCCCAGATGGGGAAAGGGGTATGATTCAAGGATGTTCCTAGCCCCAAAGAAAAAGAAAATGCTTGGACACCATTTCTGGATCTTTCTTTTCTAAACCTGTTTGTGATAGTCCCCAAATTCAAAATGATGTCACGTCAGGACTAGTTGCTCTTCTTCCTCTTTAAAGTTTCCTGATAACTCTAGACTTAAACAATGCTTATCACATTCCTATTCATCCAAACTTCAGGTGTTTCTTAAGGTTTTGTATGTCTGGATCACATTATCGTTCTCTGACTTACCCTTTGGACTATCCACTGCACCAACAGTGTTCACAAAGTGTCTAGCTCCAGTTATAGATCATTGCTGGCTACAGGGTATCCACATTTTTTCATATTTAGATGACTTAATTATCTTTGTAGACTCTTTTTCAAAATATCAGGAATCTCTGTCTTTGGTGAGAGATCTCTTACACAAGCTAGGATTCCAAGAGAACATTCAAAATTCTATCTTGACTGTTTCACAGAGGATTGTGTTCCTGGGTTATCATTTAGACACCTCAGTTCAAAGAGCTTTTCTTCCACTGGAAAAATAGATGTTTACCTAGATGTATTTCTAAGGTTTTCCACTCAGACTTTAGTGACTGCCTGGGAATACCTCAGGATTTTGATTCTCATGGCATCTATGATTTTCATGATACCCCTGGCAAGACTCCACATGAGAAAGATACAGTGGTATCTGTAATCTGTTTGGTCCCAGCATCAACACCCTTTATCTTTTCAGATCCCAGTAGTGAGATTTGTCAGAACAGAAATCATTTGATAGAGACAATAGGTATCCTTAAATCACTGTCTCCCCTTCTCCCTCCCTGCTCCTAAGCAGTCAGTCTCCACAGATGCTTCAGACTGTGTTTGGGGAGCAGTTTCAGACGAAACAAAAGTGCAGGTGGTGTGGGACTCCAAAGACAGACACAGGCACATAAATATCAAGGAGATGCTTGCCCTAATCAATGCAGTCAATTCTCTGAACCATCTTTGTCCCCAGGAACATCTTCAAGTAGTTTTAGTCAATACCACAGTCATATGGTACATCAACAAAAAAGGGCGAACAAGGTTGTACCCCCTTTGCAGACTAGCCATATTAGTTTGGAATATAGCACATTATCACCTGACATGCATCCTACATTCCAATAGAAGAAAACTGTGAGTCAGGCAAGCTGAGCAGGAGCAGGGCAGACCCTCATGAATAGAAAATAGCTCAGGGAGTCTCCCAAGATTTGATCCATTTGCAGGGAGTTCCTCAAGCAGACCTTTTTGCCTCCTCTGAACAACTGACTGACAATATTCTCTTCTAGAACTGTATGCATGAAGGCCTGGAAGACAGCTGCCTTTTCTTTTCCTTGAACTGGAATGCTCCTGTCTGTTTTTCCACTCTTTCCACTAATATTCAGGGTTCTTTTGAAGATTAAGAAGGAATCCCCCAAGATCAATGTGGTGACTCCCTTCTGGCTGAAGCAGTCATGGTTCTCCCTTCTTTTGGAAATGGTCAGGGACAATCACCACAAGCTTCCTCACAGACAGGAACTAGTCATATAAGAACAGATACACGCCGACATAAGTCATCTTTAACTGACTGCCTAAATGAAAACATCTTGACTCCTGGCTGGTGCCAACAACATAACCAGGATCCATTCAGGGCAAGTTATTTTTTGCTTTTACAATACTTGTGTGAGTTACTATCCTATTGTCTTTCTTATTTCTTTATCAAAGTTCATTTACTGGCCACTTCAGCATGTTTGCCCATGGATCTTCTTCTTTCAATGCAGTATTATGTCAAAATGTTCTTGAAAGGGGTTTTGCATAAGAGGCCTCCAAGAAAAGCAGTGCTCTCTCCTTGGGATCTTAATTTTGTGCTAGACAAGTTAACACTTTTTCCATTGGATCCAGCTAATCTGACTGACTTGAGGTTCTTATCATGGAGAACAGTTTATACTGATGACTCTGACTTCTGCAAGAAGAGTATCTGAGTTGCAAGCTCTTACAGAGAATCAGCTCTCTCTTATTTTCCATAGGGACAGGGTTTCTTTGAGAACTAATCCTTTCTTATGCCTACAGTTGTACCTAAGTTTACTTTAAGCCAAACTATTCATCTCCCCGTTTTCTTTCCTGAAATTAAAATAAGGAAAAAAGGATACTCCATACCGTGGATGTCCACAAACAATTCAGGTACTATCTTGATAGATTTATCTTTCAGATCTTCAGATCAATTGATCATTTATGTTAAGGTAAGAAGGGACAACCTGTGTCAAAACAGACTATTTCTAAATGGTTGTCTAAGTCTGTTACCTTTTGTTAGATTCACTATAACAGAACTATTCCAAGCACTGACAAGGCCCACTGCACCAGGCCCTTACCTTCATATTTGACTTTTTGGAAAGCTTTGGATTTTAGACGTATTCTAGAAGTTATAACTTGGTCCTCTGTATATACTTTTACAAAGTACTACGAGCTTGATTCCTTCACTAGGTCCAGAACAAGTTTTGCTAGGACCATTCTTCAGGGGCTCCTGGACTCTTCCCCTTCCATGTAAATATCTAAGGTAATCTTCCCTCATAGCTAAGGCCACTGCAGCCTTATTATTATTATATTTTATATATATATATATATATATATATATGTGTGTGTATATATATATATATATATATATATATATATATATATATATATATATATATATATATATATATATATATATATATATATATATATATATATATATATTTATAGATATATATATATGTCTGTGTGTGTTTGTGTATATCTATATATATATATATATATATATATATATAGATATATAAATATAGATATAGATATATATATAGATATATAGATATATATATAGATATATATATAGATATAGATATATAGATATAGATATACATATATATATATATATATATATATATATGTATATATATCTATATATATATATATATATATATATATATATATATATATAGAGAGAGAGAGAGATATTGCCATAATGTACATACATATATATATATATATATATATATATATATATATATTAAACATAGTACGGTTGTGAAAGTTGAGTTTACCATAGGTGTTTGAATGATCATTGCTGCAGTAGCCATTCCCTCTCTCCGTCTGTTTTTGGTGTGTTTTTTATGCTTTGGTTGTGGACATTTATTTTTTGTTGTTCCTAGCACTGTCTTTCAGGGCTTATTCACCCTCTGTCTGCTAGCAGGAAAAGTTCTGAAGGGCTTCGCAATCAAACCTGTCTTTTAGTCAGCTCAACTTTAGTTGACTAATGCTTTAGGCACGTAGAATGTGCCCTGAAGCTTTGGAAGCTGGTCAGCTGATGTGAGAGTGTTCAATCTCGCCGTTTGTTCTTACACATGGGTTCGGAGCCGATCCTCGGCTCCGAGTCGGCCGCTTGGCAAAGCTCTGCATCGAGAAGAAGCTCGAGACCAACCTGTCTCCCACAATTTCCCTCTGCCTTTACCTCAGATCTAGTTTGCCGCTGCAACGTTCACATCATTTTTGATGAGCTCGGACCACCTGACAGATAAGATTGCTTTTTGTCTAAGATTCTTAGATAATTTTGTTTCCTAGTTCACCTTTAAGTCTTGTGTGTGTGTGTGTGTGTGTGTGTGTGTGTGTAGTGAGTCGAGGGTTTCTATTCTTATACGTATATATTTTATATATATATATATATATATATATATATATATATATATATATCTATATAGTTAGTTAGTTCCCTCGGGGCCTACCCCACCCACTAAACTTCTAAACTACTGCTGGATTTGACAAACTACTGGATTTGACTAAACTTACTGGCTTTTGACATTATTGTTGGCTGTTACTGTCTGTTCAAGACTGTGTGGAATTGTATAGTCTTACTGGATTTGACTATTATTGTATTATTATTATTATGTCTGAGAAAGCGAAGTCAGGCTTCAAACGGTGCCAATGTGGACAGAAAATGCCTGTCACAGACAACCATAGTTCCTGCGTCTACTGTCTTGGCCCTCTCCATCTGCAAGAAGACTGCTCCATTTGTCATTCTTTCAGTGGAAGGGTCATGACAGATAGGCGCAGGAAACTCATGGATAGAGGCCTTTTGAAGTCTGCATTCCAAGAGGCTCTTGATGCGTCGGACCAGACATCTAAATCCTCGAAGGAATCGAAGACGTCGGAGCCCATGTCATCGGCTCCGAGCTCTTCATTTAAAGTTCGCTCACCGGTTCCACAGACCTCGGGGTCGAGTGTTGAACTTTTGTCTGTTACCGAGCCTCGAGTCTTGGAACCGGTGATGGAGCTTCCACCTCCTGTGCTCTTGAGGTCGGCTCCGTCTTCGATTCCTTCGACGCGTTCTTCTAGACCCCTCTCCGACACCGATGTAGACTGCGTGGTGCAGAAGTTAATGGAGAATACGGCCTTGTCCAAACTCATCTCAGTCTCTTCCCAGTTGGTGTCGAGACTCGAAGGCCTTCCCTTATCTCCATCTGTTCCTCCTCTGAGGCCTATTCAGCCTTTGGAGCCAGGAGAGGCTGATCTTATGATCGTGGAGCCTTCGGTGCTGGAGCCGTCTTTTTCCCGGTTGGCACCGTTCACCTCGACTTCGACGGATCCATTACCGGAATCGCGGAGCCTACGATCTATCCTTGGTTCAGGGACCGAGAGTCGGACTGATGTTTCGGTTCCGACTCTCCCTCTCGGTGCCTTGGCACGGATTGACTCGGCTCCGTCCTCAGGGTCGATGCCCTCGGTTCCCATCTCGGGGATCCCTCCGCTTTCTTCGGAACCGAGGGATTCTTCGACTCGGGACCCAGGGGCCTTCGACCTCATGAGGAAGGTATTGTCGACACAGACAACCACTTCAGCAGAGACAGCTTCTCCTTCCCATAAAGGTCCGTTATCCTCCTCTGCACCCACAGCTACTTCAAAGCATCGAGCACCAGTGTCTCAGCCACTCCCAGAGGGAGCCCCTCTTCCTCGGAGGCTTCATCGGATGCCCCCCCCGAGGAAGTTCCGAGGAAAAGATTGTGTAGGAGGAGACACTTGGATTCTCCACAAGAATCCTTAACATCAGACACTGACTTAGATGAGTCAGAAGGGTCCCCGAAATCACCCTCAGAGGATGTCTCCTTTTCAGACATCCTGGAGATCCTGAAGCAGAGAGGTGATTGGCAGGCCCTACCCCCTTCTGAGGATGAGTCAGTCTTGCTGGAGGCATTCGGTGCTCGCCCTTCTTCCTCCTGGGTCACTCCGCCCTTCGATGAGTTGATGGAATTAATTGCTCGAAGGGCGTGGGAGATACCTGACATGGTGGAGCCAGTTCCTAGAAAGCCTAATAAATATATTACGGCCCCTCAAGACAAGACATATCTCACAAAAGGAGTTCCAGTGGACGCTAGGGTGGTGGCAGCTGCCACTAAAAAGGAAATGTCTGAATCTTCCTCATCTGTCCATCCGCCTAACAGAGATTCTAGGACTATGGACAGGTATGGGAAGCGCATTTTTAGTTCAGCGGCTTTTTCCATGCGATCGCTGAACTATTTGACGCATTTCACGTTTACAGAGGGATCTAATCAAAGAGTTGGGAGATACCCTCCAGGGTACTACAGATGCTGCTGTCTCGGAGAAAGTTACAGCACAACTCAATACCCTTACATCAATTGTGAACTCGTCCATGAGGCTCATTTCATATGCAGCCGAAGGGTCGAGTAGGGCTGCGGCTTCAGCGATTGCCCTTCGTAGGCAATCCTGGATGCGCTTATGTTCCTTTACAGAAGCCTTCAAGTCTTCCTTTACTAACGCCCCATTTGACGGTGCCACTCTCTTTGGCCCCAAAGTAAAGGAGACCCTTACCGGTGTGAGCAAGAGGGAAAGACTCTGTCTGCTGTCGGAGTCCATTTTTCCACCCCATCCAGACCATACCCCAAAGGGCAACGAGGTGAAAAAATGTGGTTTCGAAAACCCCAAGGCTCTTTCCCAGGCACACAGGGTGATGCCCCCTCCAGAGGCAGGGGGGGGGCAGAGGTGGAAGACATCGCCCTGGCGGCAGAGGGGGGTCCGCAAAACCAAGGTGACAGGGATACGCTCCCTGGGAAACCTTTCCAGCACTCCTGAATGGAGGCCCGACTGTCCTGCTCTGGAGGCAGTCGGGGTCGCTAACTTTATACCCTCAGGCCTGGCAAAGTCTTACCTCAAACAAGTGGGTAAAAAGCATTATTACCAGAGGTTACAGAATTCCATTTCTATTTCCCCATTACATGAAAAGCCTCCCAGATGTACCGCCCCATCTGCGAGATCCTGCAGCTATGGAAATTTCAAAGCTGCTAGAAAAAAGAGTCATCCAACCAGTCCCGGCGGACCAAAGAGGATTCGGAACTTACTCAAGGTTCTTTTTACTTCCAAAAAAGACAGGGGACTGGAGGCCAATTCTGGACCTAAGCAAGCTCAATACTTTCATCAAGAAAGAAAAGTTCCGGATGGTCACGCTTCAATCGATCCTTCCATTCTTACAGAAGGACGACTGGATGTGCTCAATAGATCTAAAGGACACGTACTACCACATTAAAATGGCCAGGGCGTCCAGGGATCACTTGCGCTTCCGGCTGGGAGCCAGTCACTTTCAGTTTCGAGCCCTGCCCTTTGGTCTGACCTCAGCCCCCAGGGTCTTCACCAAATGTATGGCAGTGGTAGCGTCTTACTTGAGATGCCTAGGATTCCAGGTGTTTCTGTATCTGGACGACTGGCTCCTTACTGTCACCACCGAGCATCGACTGATTCAGGCCAGGGATTACACACTAGAACTCTGTGTTCATCTCGGAATTTCCGTAAATTTCGAAAAATCTGTATTACAGCCATCACAGCATATCTCATTCATAGGAGCAGAACTGGATACTCGTTGCTTGATTCTAAGGCTTCCTCCAGAAAGAATAGTCTCTCTACAAAATCATATATCTCTTCTCCTGTTGTCCAAAAAATCCCCGGCAAAACTGGTTCTGAAAGTTTTGGGTCTCATGGCAGCTTCCCTCATTGCGATACCCTTGGGAAGACTGCACATGAGAGTCCTTCAATGGCTGCTATTTGCACAATGGTCGTTCCAACAGTTACCCCTGACACACGAAATTCACATCACGAACATCTGCAAATCGCACCTGTCTTGGTGACTTCAGACTTGCAATCTCTCCGGCGGCCGACCATTTGTGCTACCCACTCCGACAGCTACGGCGACCACGGATGCTTCTCTGATAGGGTGGGGGGGCATCTTTCAGGGACAGACAGTCCAAGGAGAATGGACCAATCTAGAGTACAATCTGCACATCAATGTTCTGGAGATGAGGGCAGTGTTTCTAGCGTTGCAACACTTTTCTCCCCTTCTACCTCTAGAGACCATTGCAGTTCAGTCGGACAACATGTCCGTAGTCTGGTACATAAACAAACAAGGGGGAACCAAATCTTATCAACTATGCAGAGAGGCCATGAGAATTTGGCAATGGGCAGAGTCCACGGGTCGCTTTCTGATAGCAATGCACATCCCGGGGTTATCCAACGTCATAGCGGACAGGTTGAGCAGAGCCATCCTGTTACCTCACGAGTGGTCCCTCAAACGAACAATTGCGGACAAGATATTTCGCAAGTGGGGCCAGCCTTGCTGCGATCTGTTTGCGTCTCCAATGAACGCCAAATGCAGAAGCTACTTTGCCCTATTACCCCCTCCAGGGGAAGTTCCCAGGGATGCTCTGATTCACGATTGGCCCCAGGGCCTCCTGTATGCCTTCCCTCCTATACCTCCGATTCCAAAATTTCTACAGAAAGCCAACAACCTGGAGAGGACAATAATCCTCATTGCCCCATTCTGGCCTCGTCAAATTTGGTTTCCCTTTCTTCAAGCACACCAAATACGGGAACCCTGGATCCTGGACCCGGAGCCGGATCTACTGACCCACTCGTCAGGGGCTCCCCACCCGTCACTTCTTTCCCTCAAACTAGCAGCTTGGCTGCTCCGCTTCCCTTCTTAGCCAGATCTGATCTTCTTTCCCCTGCGGTTCAAAATATTCTAGTGGCTTCTCATAAAGCTTCCACTACAAAAATTTACACTAGTAAGTGGAAGCGTTTTGTACACTGGGCAACTACACAACATTTGGATCCCTTAATAGCCCCACTGAACAAAGTCTTGGAGTTTCTATCCGTACTGTTTCACCAAGGAGCTTCTCCTGCCACTTTGAGGGTTCAATTGGCTGCCATTTCAAACTTTCATGTGGGAGAAAATGGGGCGCCTATTATGGCTCATAGGCTTTGTAAGGCCTTTCTAAAAGGGTCTTTCCATATCAGGCCACCAGTCAGGGTTCCTACAACACCGTGGAATTTGAACCTCCTATTATCACAGCTAATGCTACCACCCTTTGAACCAGCCTCTTCCTGTTCTTTGAAGTTTTTGTCATGGAAAACCCTCTTTCTGGTAGCTATCACATCAGCCAGACGGGTATCAGAACTTCAAGCTCTTTCCATTAAACACCCATATTTGATCTTTCACTCTGATAGGGTATCTCTTCGCACTAATCCGTCCTTTCTTCCCAAAGTTTGTTCTGTCAATAACATTAATCAGTCCATTGAGCTCCCCACATTTTTCAAGAACCATTCCAATAAGTTGGAATATATGTTACACAAGTTGGATGTTCATAGACAACTCAGATTTTACTTGGATAGAACAAAGGATCACAGAAAAACAGATCGACTCTTTATAGCTTTTGCGGACAGCAGAAAGGGCATGGCAGTGACGAAGCGAACCCTTTCCAAATGGCTATCGGATTGTATTATTTTTGTTTATACTGCTTCTGAGCAGAGCTTACCCGTCAAACCCAAAGGACATTCTACTAGATCAATATCTGCATCCCTGGCTCATGCGGCCCGCCTACTGTTGGACACTATTTGTGCGGCTGCCACTTGGTCTAAACCACATACATTCATTACTCATTACAAAGTGGATAGGGTTTCCAGGGACAGGGCAACCTTTGGTTCCACTGTGCTCAGGAACGTTCTTCCGTGAGTTTCTCAGGATCACGGAGCTAGGGACGCTACCCATGTGTAAGAACAAACGGCGAGATTGAACACTCTCACATATAGAAGTTATGTCCTTACCATAACGTTCCATGTGGGGTGTTCATCTATACAATCTACATTCCCACCCTCCCACCCTCAGGAAGAACGTCCAGTTTAGGTGTCTGGTTTGGTTCTCCCGCTTCTGTTTCTCTCAGTTGTTACGGCTGTTTTCAGCTATGCCTTGGCATGTATGTTGTATGTTTCATTCCCGTTGGAGTCTGGTTTTGTTTGCAAACTAGATCTGAGGTAAAGGCAGAGGGGAATTGTGGGAGACAGGTTGGTCTCGAGCTTCTTCTCGATGCAGAGCTTTGCCAAGCGGCCGACTCGGAGCCGAGGATCGGCTCCGAACCCATGTGTAAGAACAAAGGCGAGATGAACACTCCACATGGAACGTTATGGTAAGGAAATTACTTCTATTTATATTCTATGCAGGATATAACCCAATGTATCTTAAGCTGTTGCAGCAAAGATCATTTGAACATCTGTTGTTATGGGAAATTTACTTTCACAACTGTACTTTCTGTGCAATGAATTTGTTCCACTGTTGCAACTTGCAGCCTGCAGCAAATAAATTTACCTTTCCAAATTTCATGTGACATCTCACTCAGACTGCAGAATCTTCGGTTTCTTCATTCATGCTAGAGCATACTTCTTCCTTTAGATGGATTACTGCCATTATTCCAGAAAATTTCTGTTGCAAGTCACAGTTTGGTACAACAGTCTGTAACAGCTGAGTAGGTTTCCAATAACTAACCAACAAACTAAATAAAATCCCGGTTACTTCTGCTTCTTCCCAACAAACGTCATGGCTCCTATGGTTTCAGAGACCATGACTATTCTGGTTCATCTTCCTCCTTTGGCACCTGTTGGATCCAATCTATGAGTCCTGATGCTGCGTCTGACTCATTTGACACTGGTCCCATCTGTGATGAGTAGGTCACATTGCCACGCCATCAATGCTGAATTCTCCACCCTGTCTTCAAAGTTGACTACTTGTTTAGTGCCATTCCCATTATTGGGGACTTCAGTGTTTGATATGTTGTCTATGATCTCAGTACCAGAGTCAAAAGGCACATCAACATCAATGTTCTCCTGTCTGAGCTGTCTGCATCCTCTTCTTCCAGGATGGAGTTGATGCTTGCTGGCAGCAGTTTTCTTGGGACCACTGGGCTCAACATAAGCTTTTGAGTCCTTTGAGAAGATAAACACCCATCCTTTGCCACAAGCAAGAGATGCACCCTCAGTCTTGATTCCTCATCCAACATGCAAAAGACAGAGGAGTGGTAAATGCCTTGAACTCCAGCACCAATTCAGCAAGGAGCCCAGGACACTTCATGAACTTCAGAAGAATCCCACAGGTTCTCAGATAGTACATATGTACAAAGAGACACATAGATTCCCCTATCTAATCTCTTACCCCAGACACTGATCTCAGTGAAAAAGAAGGATCCCCGCGGTCCACTCCTGCAGTTCCCAGATATGGTGAGATTTTAATACTGATGCTTCAGAGGAGTACTTGGCCCACTGACCCCCCCCCCTTGAATGAGGGGGTGTTATTCAAGACATTCAGGACTCCCCCATCTTCTTTCTATGTGGTCCCTGCCCCTAATTGCATGACTGATGACCAGGTGGCAGATAAGGTAGGGTGGGAGCTGAATATACGCCCCACAAGCCAGATAAAATCTTACACCTGCCCAAGAATAAACCTCATTGGAGTAAAGGTCCTCTTGTGGATTCTGTTATTGTGGTGGCTGCCACCATGAGAGAACTTTCAGAAGAAAGCTCCTCAGTCCATCTTCCAACACAGAGTCCAAGATGATGGACCATGTGGAGAAACATGCTTATAGCTTGGGAACCTTTGCTTTATGGATGCTTATTTGAACTGTTTCTTACTAAATTGGTACACCTTGTTTGCTGTAGCATAGACTAGATCCAGGCCTGCTGAATCTAGCTTTGTTTGTATAACTTGAGCACTAATCCAGGCATTCTTTAAAGTATTCAATTGTATTTATTACTGCTTGGTAGTAACTTGATTAAAGTGTAGCTATCATTCTAAGTCTTTTGGATTAAGCACTTGGGCTCAGCCCAGTTGTTTTACATTAGGAAGGTTTGTGGCCTGCACTGTGGTGGCAGGACAGGTAGCTTACATCCTTCTAAGTTGGGAACTGCTGATTGAGGGCTCAGTGTCTGTTATTCTAAAAGGTTAGTTCTGGTTTAAGCACTTGGGTTCAGGCCAGTTATTTTACATTAAGAAGGTTCGTGGTCTGCACTCTTGTGGGAGGAGGCTGGACTCTGCCCTTCTGAGCTGGGAATTTCTGGTTAAAGGCTTATAGTGCCTGCATATTTGAACTGTTTCTTACTGAAATTGGTACACCTTGTTTGCTGTAGCATAGACTAGATCCAGGCCTGCTGAATCTAGCTTTGTTTGTATGCTTGTTTGCTTGTTATTTCCCTGAAACGCTAATTCCACCTAAAGCGGCTTTTCAGCACTTCTGTGGATCCCTAGTGACATCTGCATTGCTTACTGTACTTATTTCCTTGTTTCACTTGAAAGAAAGTTACTGTTTGTCATTTTGTGTTTAAGTTACCTGTAACACATTGCATTTAAGTTACCTGGCACTTGCTCACTAAAGCAATTATATAAGTCAGCACTAAAAATTAAAAGCACTACACCCTCACAAACTCCCTTTGAGTACCTTGTTCCCCATTGGCCCTTTTTTCAATTATAAAGGAATTCCCAATACTATTCTAGCATGTCCAAAGGTCAGTTGTCAGTCTCCTCTCTGGTCCAGCTGGTGAATCTGGGAATCTTGAGGCAATGTTACAACTGCCTCATGTACACAGACAACCCTCTCCTCCTCCCAACAAATTCCAACACATGAGAGAGATGCAACCATATAGCCAAACTGGAGGCTAAGTCTCTCAACTCAGTACTGGCGAAACCGATCAGAAGGAGAAGGAAACCACACTCACTACAATTCCAGTCTCACATAGACCTACCATGACAGCAAACCAAACACATAAACACACAAAAACATACTCGGAGGTTCTAAATAAAAATCTGCCTAAGCAGCAGAGACCTCCAAAGTAGACACCTAAGCAACCGCTATCCCAAAACAAAACACGTGCAACACATAGCTCACAAAGCCAGTGTGCCGAACAGTCACAGCCCTTAAGGCTAAACAACACACCTGATACACTTGTAATAGGTGACTCTATCGTTAGGCACACTGACGTCCCGCTCACCAGGCTGAACAAGGAGAAGGTCACGGTGAGCTGCCTGTTGGGCGCTAGGATCCGCCACATAACACAAGCACTCAGGTCACTCCAAGGCAAGTACAAATATGACTCAGTCATTGTCCATGCTGGTGTGAATGACCTGAGGCGTACCTCCCTGGACTACATGAAAAGAGACATAGAGGAGCTCTCTGAGCATGTGGCCCAGGCTGGTATGACCCTGACCTTGAGTAGCATCTTACCCTCACCAAGAATGATGCCACAATATGAAGACAAGATGATCCATTTCAACAATTGGCTTAAGTATTGGTGTCATTCAAAGGGAATCCAATGCCGGTCAGCCTGGGATGACATGCTCGACAAGCCACGATGCTTCGCTAGGGACAGCTTGCACCTGTCACCCCTGGGCTTTCGGATATTGGCAAAGGCTCTTGCTACCCCATAGTGCCTTTTTAGGCAAGGCTCAGAAGACAAACCCACCTCCATAGGTATCACAAGGGATAAGAAACTAAGAGTAATGCTACTCAACGCCAGAAGTCTAAACCTCAAGATGCATGCACTTGAAACTCTCCTTAGCATGGAGAACATCGATATCTGTGCAGTAACAGAAACCTGGTTCAAGGCTCCCAAGAGCACCCCAGCACTACCAGGTTATACCTCATACCATGCTTTTCGGCTCCAAAACTTGGACCGAACCAGAAAAGGAGGGGGAGTATCAATATTCGTCAAAGATACCCACACCTCCAGGTTGGTGGCACAGTACGAAGCATCAGAGACTATCCATGTGCAACTAACAGTGGGTAAAACTGCCTTACAGTTTATAGCTTGCTACAGACCACCCTCCCAAACCCAGGAACCCCACTCGGCCTTCCTGAGAACACTGGAAAATATGAAGGTCTCTCCAAACACCATTATATTGGGCGACTTCAACTACCCAAACATAGACTGGGAGCATTACTCTAGCTCCAACACCCTAGCTCAACGGTTCCTAGAATTTATAAACTCAAATGCTATGGAACAACTTGTTACCACTCCCACAAGAGGGGAAAACATACTGGACCTGATTATCACCAACATGGGGACTCTATGCTCCAGACCAGAAATGTATCCCTCACTGGTAAGATCAGACCATAGACTAATCTCATTGGATATTCACATCCTGACCCCACCCCCTGCCCAGAACACCACAGTGAAAAACGTCTCTAAAGCAAATTTCACACTCCTCAAAACCGAGGTGGAATCCTTCAAAGCCCCCTGGCCTGTGAAAAATACGGCCCAGACTGCAGAATCCTTTATAAATGCATTCTTTGAACACCTTCAGGAATGCATGGATCATGCAATCCCAAATAAAACCAAGACCCAATCCTCCAAAGGCAGATGTCCTGTCTGGTGGACCCCAGCCATAAACAAACTATACAATAGAAGGAGGAAGCTACTACATGATAGAGCAAAATCCCCAAAAGGGAAGGCATCTCTGATCAGTGTTAGCAAAAAACTACGGGCACTCATAAAATCGTCTTAAGGCCAGCTTTGAGAGAGAAATTGCACAGGACACTAAGGATAATCACAAGGCTTTCTGTAGTTATGTTGGGAACCTGGGTGGGAATTCCCAGATATGCTCAGAATAAGTCCAAAATGACAAAAAATACACCGAACCCACAGACATTACCAACATCCTAGCTGACAGGTTCAGCGCAAACTTCTCCCCCCCCCCCACCAAAAGGGCAAGTATCTATCCCAACAGAGTGCTGCCCCACCTGACATCTCAGATGCTCAGGTAAGAGCCGCCCTCTCCATAGCAAAAAACACAGCATCAATGGGACCAGACGGTGTCCCGGGCTGCGTCCTACATGAACTCCAAGAAGAGCTAAACCCAAACATAAAACTACTGTTCAATCTCAGCCTTATCACAGGATATGTACCCAAAGAGTGGCGTACAGCAACAGTGGTCCCTCTCCACAAAGGTGGTGCCTCAACGGATCCTGGAAACTATCGCCCCATAAGCCTGACTAGCTTGGTCTGCAAAGCTATGGAAAGGATCATCATGGACCTCATAAAAAAAGATATTGGGAACCTACGGACACTGGATCCTACCCAGTTCGGCTTTGTTAAGGGCAGATCCTGCCTCTTAAACCTGGTCGATTTCTTTGAAACAGTCACACAGGCCATTGACAAAGGGAAGGTGGTCCACACAGCCTACCTGGACCTCGCAAAAGCCTTCGATACAATACCCCACTCGAGCATTATAGATAAGCTCACCAGCTTAAATATAAACCTATATGTCACTAGATGGGTTGCAAACTGGCTCAAGGACAGAACCCACATGGTTAGAATTGCTGGAGCCATGTCAGACTCCAAACCAGTTACAAGTGGCATCCCACAAGGCTCAGTCCTGGGACCTCTCCTGTTCGGTATATGTTTCTCGGAGGTACAGGCCAACACGGAAGGACTGTGGCTGACCAAGTTCGCAGATGACTGCAAACTGGGCGCTATAATCGACTCTCCAGCCAACACAAGCATCCTCCAAAAGGGCCTCATAGAAATAGACAACTGGTGCCAGAGCCATGGCCTCAAGCTAAACGCCAAAAAGTGTATAGTCATCCCCTTTCTCAAAAACAAAGTGCCCACAAATTACCGCATAGGTGGTAATCCATTAAGTACGGAAGAAGTAATTAGGGACCTGGGGACCCAAGTTGATGGCACTCTCTCATTTGACAACCACGTGGCCGAAGTGGTTGGAAAAACATTTTATATAGCCCACCTAATCATGAAGAGATTCACATCTAGATGAGGGGAGGTCATCGTGCCTCTTTACTCATCCCTCATCAGGCCCATAATTGAGTACAATGCCCCTTTTGGGATGTACCTTACCAGACACCTGCAACAACTGGAAAGACCCCAAAAGTACCTCACTAAGAGGATCAAAGGGCTCAAACAGGTGCCATATGCTGCCTGGTTAAAGAAACTCCAGCTCTACTCAGTGGCATACTGCCTGCTCAGAGGCGATCTGTGCCTGACATAAAGCCATGTCCAACACGGAATTAATGGACATGCTGCACCTCAGAAAATCCAAATCCCATCGAGCTCTGGCCGAGAGACTTGAACCTCAGCGCTGAAATAAATAGGACATGCTGGAGGGACAGATTCATAACCCAGAGGCTCCCTTCACTCTGGAATAAAATCCCAGTCCAGGTTAGGCAGAGTCCCTCATTGACTCTCTTCAAGAGGAATCTTGATGAGTGGATAGGGGATCGTAGGTTTACCCCGGGTATCACTTCTGTGTCACTGTTAGACAGAGGCACAGTATACTAACCTCGAAAAAGGGCATAGCAAAATTAATTTAAAATGGGTGGCGAAAGCCAAACACACTCTGGCTAGGCTTATAAATGCCCTAGGGCAGATAGCCTAGTATGAACCTATGAACCTATGAATTATTTGACTATAGCTTGCATGATGAGGTTCCAGGGAAACCTTGCAGAACAGGCACTGGACTCTCCAACACTTTGCACCCTAGATAATCAGAAGCAGAGTGAGTCTCAGGTGGCTATCATACTGTCTATCGCCAACATCTCCTTGAAGGTGTTACATAATGTCATAGAGCAGTCAGGGCAGTGGGCACTGGCATTGCAATGCATCACCCTGCCTGGTTGTATCTTTATGACTTTGCAGACAGCTTTAAGTCTTCACTTGTAAATGAACCCTTATGATGGGTCCTCCATTTCTAGATACAAAGTCAAGGAAATATTGCAATAAAGTGAACTGGAAGAAAAGACATTATCTGCTGTGAGAGTGTACTTTGAGACCCCTCATGGTCCTTCTCTAGGAACCAGAAGAGTGCCAAAGCACTCTTGTTTAGAAATCCTCAACGTCTTCCCTTTGATTCCTTTTCAGACAAGAGCATCAATGGCAGAGAGGGCTTCTTCAATAAACACCATCCTAGAGGGAGAAGGGGGTCTGCAGAATCACGGTTTCAGGAGTCCTTCTTCTGGGAAACCAGTCCAATGTCCTGAGGGCTTGCCCAACTACACTATGGGAGGCAGTTGGGGAGTTGACTGTCTCTTCACCAAAAATCATGGTTGATTATTACACAAAACGACCAGTGAAGAGAGGAGCCTTGGATGGAGAGATGAAAACAATGCAAAATAGAAAAGGAAAGAGAGAGTTTGTTTAGCACTGAAATCATCCTCAACCCTTGGTGGGTACCTTCACACGGTGGGCTGTTTTTCACAAAATCCCACCAAGGTGAAATTGATAGTGTGTGTGTGTGTGTATATATGTATATATATATATATATATATATATATATATATATATATATATATATATATATATATGGATCTACTTTGATTTACAGAAATCACACTTACTTGAACTACAAAATGATGAGACAACATTGCCAAAAAATTTACTTTAATGGACATCCGGATCACCATACTTTAAAGTCCTGATGGAGAGATAAAAAGTCAGCAAGCAAAGGAGCATAGTAGTGCTGAAATTGAATTCATCCTCAAGTCTTGGTGAGTACCTTTGTGAGGTGGACCCTGTTTTTCACAGAATCTCAATAAGGCGACACTGATAAATAGACTGTATTTACATAGCATATATCATGGACAGAAGTAAATCAAAAATAAAAAAGGTAGCTGGTCCACAAGACCCAGGATAAAAAAGTGTTCAATCCTAGTAGGCTCACTGGTGCCAGGACTGGAAAAAATGACAGTGTAGAATCCTCAAAATATGGAAACAATCCTACAATGGGGCCAGGCTAGGCTCAGGGGGAGGATGGCCCCCCTGTTGTAGAAGGAAGTAGTATCCCACAAAAATGACAATTGATTGGCCAAAGAAGAGCCATAAAGATGACAGAGTGGACTATTGAGGATAAGAAAGAAATTATGTATTTTTACTATTATGTAAAAAGCCCAGAATTTCCAGACAAAAGACATACAAAACGATTACGAGAGAAATTAGAGGAAAGAAAAATACTTCTGCAGGAAAAATTGTCACAAGTTTCAAATAAAATTTTGCTTTCATTAATACAACAGATTTTTGAAAAACAGTATATAGATCAAGAAACTTTGATCTCTTTGGAAAAAGAAGCCTCTGAGGAAGTGAGAAAATAAAAACAACAAACCCTAGAGATATTTGAAAAATATAAAAAAAGAAATATGGGCATGGGAAAGAAAGAGATTTGATATGGTGCAATATTTATGCAAAGGAGAAAGCCAAGTTAATTAATATACAGAAGGCAGTTTCAAAGACATTCGAAGAAAAATACAGGCAAAGGCATCCAGATATGGAAAATTTCATAATAAAAAGACTAAAACCACAAAGATTTAATGTAGAAAAAATGATTAGTAAAGTAGAAGTTAAAGAAATAGAAGTTGAAGTTATGGAGTGCCTGCGAAGTGAAGGATTTAATGTAGAAGGTCTAAAACAGACTACATCAAAGCATGATGGAGTGAGTCCCCAGAATAAGGAAAAGTAAGAAGATCAGGAGACTTGTGAAGAAGAAATATGGACGGGGAAAGGAAAAGAGATTTAATATGGTATAATATTTATGCAAGGGAGAAAGCAAAACTAACCAATACAAAAAGAGCAGCACCAAAGATATTTGAAGAAAAATATAGGGAAAGGAATCCGGATATGGAAAACTTTACAATACAAAAAATAAGACTAAGAGGAAAGGTAAAAAAAGAGATTAGTAATGGAGAAGTCAAAGTAATAGAAATTGAGGTAATGGAACAGCTGCAAAGAGAAGGATTCAGTGTAGAAAATCAAATGCAGAAAGCACCACAACAGGATAGAGCAATGGATATCCAAATTAAGGGGAAACCAGTGGAACAGAAAGCAACAGGTCAGGTGCCATATCAAGATATTTTAGAGCCTTCCACAGGAAACCAGTATAAAAGTTCACTTGAAGCTAGATAGGAAGGAAAGGAACAGGAAACTGTGAAAACTGTGATGCAGTCAATGTTGAGGAGTGATAGGCCAGTGAGTTTCCATACGACAAAACAACAGATGACACAGGATGAAATTGAAGAGAATGTGCCACAAGAAGATGTTATAGAACTTTCTATAGAATGCCCGCAGGAAATGGAAAACAAGGGATGTGCCGTCAGTATGGAAGAAAAGGAGTTAAGAGAAGAGTTGCTTGATTTAGTAGACAAAGACAGATATATCAAGATCAATGAGAGAAATAGACTGCAGAAGATTAATAAAACCCCAAAAGTCAGAAACTTGATAAAACAAATGAAAACAGTAATTAGGACTGTCCATAGAGATCCATGTGATATAACAGAAGTAAACAGAATATATTACTGTGCTGCTAAATTAATAACTGATAAAATTCTACCACAGGAGCATAGGGTAGCGAGGGAAAAGGGGGGGGCCAAAGCGAATACCATCATGGGAAATATCGAATAGAGAAAACTATAAAGCAGCTAAGACAAGAAGTATCATTGTTAGAAGATTATAGAAGAGGGAACAGATCAATAAAATTATTAATAAAGACAGATGTGATAAAAGCAGTGCGCAGTATTAAAACAGACCACGATCTATTATGCACTGTTGGAGATAACAAACTAAAAATTTCAAAAACAGGCGGAAAGACTCGGAAGATACGAAGATAAATATAAGGGAAAAGCACAAAATAAGCAATTTATTGATGACCCAAAAATGTTTTATAAAGAATTGGGAAATAAGGTAAAAGGAATTGATAGACTGCCAAAAAAAGAGGAAGTAGATGCATTTTGGAGAAGTATCGATGAAGATCCTGTGGAACATAAAGATGCTAAATGGATAGAAGAAGTAAAAGAATAAGAAGTTTAAAGGTACAGGATATGAAATGGGATGAAATAACAGCCAGAGAGATTGAAACAAAGTTGAGAAAAGCCTCCAAGTGGAAAACCCCAGGCCCAGATGCAGTACCTAACTTTTGGCTTGAAGTATTAACTTCTTTACACGAGGATCTAGCCATGAGTAAGAACTATTTATATGCACATCCCAAACAGACACCGCACTGGTTAACAACAGGAAAAACAATGCTCTTACTTAAGAGTGAACCTGCAAGCTACCCTAAAAATTATAGACCAATAACTTGTCTTCCAACAACATATAAACTATACATGGGAATTGATGCCAGCTGAGTTTATAGTGATTTAGAAGAAAACTCAAGTATGGCAGTAGAACAAAAGGGCAATAAAAGAAAGTCATATGGAACAAAGGATCATTTGTTGTTAATAAGAAGTTATGTACCTACCATAACGTTCCATGTTAGTTGTCTTCTCTCGCCTTCTTTCTTGCTTGATGGGTTCGGAGCCGATCCCTCGGCTCCGACTCGGCACTTGCTAAGCTCGAGAGTCACTTTTACCAGCTCGAGGCAGCCCCATATCCCATGATGCAAGGCGGTAAGTACCCAGATCTCGTTTGATGACAAAGGGCAATAGCACCAAGCAAAAAACACTTCCCAAAGGAAGAAAGAAAACTTACAGGATGGAAGAAGGACCAGGTCTGAAAGGTCTTCAGCATAATAATTTCTTATAACAAGGTCTGTCCAGGCCAGGGGGAAGGAGGGAGGGTCGCAAGAAAGAAGGCAAGAGAAGACAACTAACATGGAACGTTATGGTAGGTACATAACTTCTTAATGTTAAGTTGTCAATCTCGCCTTCATTCTTGCTTGATGGGACCGCGTCCATAGCACCTCTATCCTGGGTGGCTCAATGGAACAGACTCTTGAGGACTGTAGAGCCAAAGCTGGCTCTGTCCCTGGAGGCCAAGTCCAATTTGTAATGGGAAACAAAAGTGTGAGGAGTGGCCCAAGTGGCCGCTGTACAAATAGTGTCTAAAGGAAGTCTAGCTTGAAAGGCTGTAGAAGTAGCTAAGCTCCTAGTTGAATGTGCTTTAGGTTTTGAGCACAGCTGTTTTCCCCTGAGCAAATAAATTTCAGAGATGACCGAAGAAAGCCATGTGGACAAGGTCACTTTAGAAACAGGAAGGCCTTTTTTATTATCCGCATAGGAAACAAAAAGTTGATCAGATTTTCTAAATTTTTTTGTTCTGTCCAAATAATATCTAAGTTGACGGTGGACATCAAGATAATGTAGCTTTTGCTCAGCTCTGTCTGAATAGTTTGGGAAAAATACAGGGAGATCAATGGATTGATTCAAATTGGTCTTTGAAGCGACCTTAAGCAAAAGGTTGGATTAGTTCTCAAAGATACTCTGTCTTTGTGAAAAACCAAATAGGGGTCGAACCGATAGAGCATGAAGTTCAGACACCCTCCTGGCCGATGTAATAGCCACTAGGAATAAAGTTTTCCAAGAAAGAAATTTCAGGGAACAAGAAACAGCTGGCTCGAAGGGCAGAAGAATCAAGGATGTCAGCACTAAATTTAGATCCCACTGAGGAGGAGGATTCCTGATTGGAGGCTTTAGTAGGAAAATTCCTTTCAAGAAGGCCCTGCAGAGCCTATGGGACATAATATTATGATCTGCTATCCCGACATGAAAGTTGGAGATAGCAGCCAATTGAACTCTGACTGTGGAAGAAGAGGAGCCTGCATGAAAAATCTCTGCTAAGAAGTCCAGGACTGCCTGAACAGGGGCAGTGAAAGGATCAATATTCTTGGCCTTAGCCCAATAAGAAACGTTTCCATTTGCTTGTATAAATCCTCCTGGTAGAGGATTTTAACGAAGCTACTATGATGTCTCTAACTGGGTTACAGATCAAAGGAAGCCTGGCTAAGGAAGGAAGTGGAGCAACCATGCTGTGAGGTTGAGAGAAGGGATAGACCGGTGCAGCTGACCCGATTGGTGAATCAGAAGATCTGGCACTGGGTCCAGATGCCACGGCTGCACCAAAAGGTGATGATGGAGGAACGGGAACCAAACTTGTCGAGGCCAGTAAGGGGCAATGAGAATCAATTTGGCTCTCAAAACGGTAGCTTTCTGGATAACTTGAGGGATCAGAGGAAATGGAGGGAAGGCATAAAGAAGTCCCTGGGGCCAATCCTGGGTCAGAGTGTCTCTGGGGGGATGGCCTGGTAGAGGGAAGAGACAGAAGACGTCTGGACATTTGCTGTTTTGGGGAGTAGCAAAAGATCGCAACATGGACCCCATTCCAGAAAAATCTCTTCCGCTATAGATTGCTTGAGAGACCACTCGTGAGGCATGAGAATAGCTCTGCTCAATCTGTCCGCTACAATGTTGGTTTTCCCAGGGATATGCGTTGCTACCAGAAACCGATGAGAGGAGATCGCCCATTGCCATAGTCTGAGCGCTTCCCGACACAAGGGGTAGGACTTGGTTCCGCCCTGTTTGTTGATATACCAAACTACAGACATGTTGTCTGTGTGGACTGCAATTGTCCCTACGGGAAGAAAGTCGTTGAGGGCTTGCAACGTTAAAAGCACTGCTCTCATCTCCAGGACATTTATGTGCAGATGGTACTCGAACGGCTGCCACGTCCCATGAACCATCCTGCCCTGATCATGACCCCCCCACCCGATCAGGGAGGCATCCGTGGTGACAGTGGCTATCGGGGATGGGGGTACAAAGTACCTGCCTTGGTGAACCTGAGGAGATGTGATCCACCAAGCAGGATGATCTTTGCAAGTCTGTGTCACCAGAATCTGGTGGCGCATAGGAAGTTGTTGGTACGACCACTGTGTGAACAGCATCCACTGAAGAAGGCGCATGTAGAATCGAGCCAGGGAAGAAGAGTAATGGCCGCAGCCATGAGGCCTAATACCTTTAGAACCATTCTGGCCTGTACTTTCTTGTTGGCCAGAATGATCCTGACATGACTCTGAATGTCTGAAACTCTTTGATCTGTAAGGGTAGCTGACATCCGAACAGTGTTTAAGTTTGCCTATGAAGGTAATAGACTGGCAGGGCGATAAGGATGACTTTTCAAGTTGATCGAGATGCCCAAATGAGAACAAAGATTTATTGTGTAATCCCTGGCTTGTATAAGCTGATGCCTGGTGGTGGCTGACAGGAGCCAGTCGTCGAGATCTGAAACACCTGGAATCCTTGACGTCTCAGGTGAGCCGTGACCACTGCCATGCATTTGGTGAACACTCTGGGGGCTGTAGTGAGACCAAACGGCAGGGCTCTGAACTGGAAATGACTGGACCCCAGCCGGCGGAGAAATCTCCTGGAGCGTCTGTGAATTTTGATGTGATAGTGCATCCTGAAGATCTATTGAGCACATCCAGTTGTCCTTCTGTAAGAAGGGCAGAATTGACTGAAGAGTGACCATTCGAATCTTGTCTTCCTCACAGACTTGTTGAGTCTGCTGAGATCCAATATTGGTCTCCAGTCTCCCGTCTTTTGGGGACCAAAAGAACCTTGAGTAGATTCCGGGCTCTGAATGGTCTGTTGTAACTGGCTGAATGGCTCTTTGTTGCTGTAGTCTTGTGACTTCTAACTCTGCAATTTCCCTTAGTCCGGGTGATACATCTGGAAGGGAATTTGAGGGGAAAGGACTTTCCTCGAAAGGAATTATGTAACCCTTGGATATGATCGACTGTACCCACCTGTCTTGAGTGAGGGAATGCCAGGCTTCCGGGTACCGTGATAATCTTCCCGACTGCCTCCAAGGAGGGACAGCCGGGCAACATCTCAGGGATGCTGAAAGGGCTTGTCAGAGAGGCTCTCTGTTTCCCTGGTTTTGGACCCCTCTGCCTCTAGAGCGGCGTCTGTTGTTGTTACCCCCTCTGCCTCTAGGGGTAAACTGACCACGTGAATCCGCGTGACTCCTTGGGATTTGAACCACATTTTTCCACCTTTCTGTCCTTTGGGGTAAGGTCTAGAAGGGGTGGAAAAACGGACTCCTACAGCAGAAAGAGTCTTGCCGTCCTGCTCGCACCTGGTCAAAGTTTCCTTCACCTGAGGGCCAAACAAAGCTGACCCATCAAAGGGAGAATTTGTGAAGGACGCCTT
Organism: Protopterus annectens; assembly: GCF_019279795.1. NCBI lineage: Eukaryota > Metazoa > Chordata > Ceratodontiformes > Protopteridae > Protopterus > Protopterus annectens. The sequence goes on from NC_056747.1 coordinate 572,466,437, forward strand.
GAAGGGATCTCTAAAGTCACATAGCCGCATCCAGGCTTGGCGTCTAAGAGCCACACCTGTACCTGCGGCTCTACTCGCTCCATCAGCAGCATATGATATTAGCCGCATGGAGGAGTTTGCAATGGAATTAAGGGTTCCTAGCTGCGAAGCAATTTTTTCTTGAGCTCCTGCAGCTGTAGGATCCTGTACTACTTCACCCAGCTCCTTAAGGATATCCCTCTGGAGTCTGGTGAAGTGACATGACATAGGTAATTCAGCGAGCATAGCAAAGGTCGCTGAGGAAAACATCCGCTTACCGTACCTATCCATGGTCCTAGAGTCCTTATTAGGAGGATGGACGCCAGTGCGGAAGGATCTGCAAGTTCCTTCTTGGTGGCAGCAGCCACCACCATGGCATCAGCGGGGACACCCTTAGTGAGGAATTGCTTGTCACACGGGGCAGTGATAAATTTTGAAGGCCTCCTAGGGACTGGCTCTACAGAGTCAGGAGCTGCCCACGCCGGGCAATAACCTGCATAAGGGGGTCGAAAGGCGGAGACACCCAGGAGGTGGAGGGCCGAGATCCAAACGCCTCTAGGTATACTGACTCATCCTCAGAGGGATTGTTGGTGGGCCAGTTTCCCCTCTGTTTAAGGAGTTCTAGGATGTCTGAGAAGGAGACATCCTCAGAGGGGATCTAGGGGATCGGGATCCTCTGACTCATCAAAGTCAGTATCTGAAGTGACAGACTCGGGGAAAGTCTACATGTTTCCTCTTACAAGTCCTCTTCCTAGGAGGATCTCCCGAAACATCAGGAGAATCCTCGGAAGAGGGAAATTCCCAATGGGGAAACCTGAGGCGGAGGATCTCTGGGTCCTGTAGCAAGAGAAGTGGCAGAGATGTCAACAGGCACTATAGAGGGAGGAGCTAGGGGAACAGACTGCTGACTGATACCAGTGGCCAGCACACTCTTCATCACCTCGAATGCTCCCCTCCCAGGCAGGTCCGAGAGAACCCGTTCCGAAGAACTAGGAACTCCAGGGACCACCGAAAGGGAAGTCTCAGAGGCAGATGTCGGAGCCGAGCTCACCAAGGCCGAGGCTCCAAGGGGAAGAGCGGGTTCGGACAAGGGTCCGATGCCACTCACCCCCTCGGAGGAGACCATGGAAGCCCGACCACTGAATCCCTCTAAGGAAGGTCTCGAAGAGGAGATAAGAGTAGAGGCTGAAGGAACAGAAGGGGGTATCTGTCCTCCAGCCGTAGCAGTAACCATTCGAAGACTCCAACTCAAGCTCTGGGGTAGAGTTGAAGGAGGAACTGTAACGGGGTGTGGACCAACAGTCGTCTGTTGAGATGGACTATGTAACATTTGGGCCAGTGCCTGTGACTTAAGTAATCTACTGACCACTCTCTCTAAGTCATGGTCTGAAAGCCTGGATGACCTTGAAGATCGGCTCTGATGGCTCCGTTCCGAAAGGAGAGGTGAAGCCGGGCGAAGTATCGGCTCCAAGGAAGGAGACCACGACCTCTTCCTGGAATGAGCCATCGGAACCGATGAAACTATAGACCCTGTCGGAGCCGACAACTTATCGGAGCCGACAGGTAGCCTCGATGCATCGGCTCCAGCCGGAGCCGATACAGCCACAAAAGTAGCGGTGTAGCGGAGCTGATCGGTGCCGACACCGATGCCTGTGCCACATGGTGGTCGGAACCGATCGGAGCCGACACCAAAGTGGTCGATGCAGAATTGGCACCGATAGCCATCGGTGCTGAAGGCTGGATTAAGCCAGAATCGGCTCCAGCGAGCCAATCTCGACTCAGACGAGTCGAGCCGAGGCCGCAGGCTTTGACACAGAAGCCTGGGCCTTGGAAGATTTGGCAGATTTGGATGGAGCCGACTTAGCGGAGAGCCCTCCGGCAGAAGGCCCCTAAGTATCAGTTTGTTTCTTCTTTCCTGCAGGACTCTCTGGCTGAAGGAATGACATATAGCACAGGAGTCCTGCAGGTGAAGAGGCCCCAGGCAATGCAGGCAAGAAGTGTGACCGTCTGTCAGAGACATCTTCTGACAGCACGAGTCACACTTCTTAAAGCCTGAGACCCTCTCTTTTGACATGGTGAAAGACAACACACACACACACACCAGTCAAAGAGTTAAATTAAATTAAATATACCAAAAGGTATAAGTAGACAAACACACACACACCCTAACAGGGGATGGGATGGGTAAAGTTTGACTAAAAAATAAAAGAGACAGGTAAATTTCTGTCAGAAAATCTTTAAAATTAACTTAAAACTAAAATTTAAAGGGTTTTTAGTAAAAAGGGGCTAAAATATCAAGTATTTTAATCACTTACCAGGAGCTGGTAAAAGGAGGACCTCATAAGCAAAGCGGCAAACGAGATCTGGGTACTTACCGCCTTGCATCATGGGATATGGGGCTGCCTCGAGCTGGTAAAAGTGACTCTCGAGCTTAGCAAGTGCCGAGTCGGAGCCGAGGGATCGGCTCCGAACCCATCAAGCAAGAATGAAGGCGAGATTGACAACTTAACATATAATGTTATAGTGGAGAACTGTAAGAAAGGGAAGAATCTAAGTAGGGCATGGATTGACTACAAAAAAGCATTTGATAGTATCCCACTTTCATGGATAAAAGAGTGCTTAAAAATGTATAAGGTACATCCCACCCTGATTGATTACATTATAGTAACCATGAAACAGTGGCAGACCAGTTTGCAATTAAGCCATGATAAACAACAGATTATTGTCCCAGGGATAAAAATCCAAAGGGGGATATTCCAGGGTGACTCCCTGTCACCATTGTTATTTTGCCTTGCCACTAATCCATTAAGCTTTTACTTAACAGCTTAGGTCATGGCTATAATTTGTCTTCTAGAAAATAACAAAGTCTAATGACTTCTCATCTTCTCTTTGTCAATGATTTAAAATTGTATAGCTTATCAGATGAGGAACTGAAAGCACAGCTGCAGGCTGTCAAAACTTTTTCAGATGATATTGAAATGTCATTTGGTCTTGATAAATGTGCAAAAGCAACCTTTAAAAAAGGAAAATTGCAGCACCAGCAAAACATCAGTTTGGGACAGGAATGTGATATAAAAGAACTTGAGCAAGAGTGGGTGTATAAATACTTGGAAGTGATGAAGGATCAGCAATAAAACATGAACAAATGTGAATAAAGCTTAGTAAGGAGTACTTTAGAAGACTTAAATTAACCCTGAAAACAGCACTGACACCTAGGAATAAGATCCAAGCTATAAATCAGTTTGCTCTTCCTGTCCTAACTTATAGTTTTGGAGTGATTAACTGGCCCCAAAAAGTGTTGGATAGATTGGATATTAAAACAAGAAGGATGCTTCATGCTCACCAAATGATTTATAAAAGTCAGTGTATACCAAGATTATATATTCCCCATTCTGAAGGAGGGATGGGCCTCCTTGAAATTGATTACATGTATAGATCTGCAATCGTGGGACTCCACACACATCTTCTGACCTCACAAGATCCAAATGTGGTGAAAGTTTTGAACCATGAGGAGAATAAATCTAAGACAACATCTCTGCTTAATTTAGCAGGAGCATATAAGCGTCAAGCAGGAATGGAAATCAAACCAGAAGTGGATAAAAAACAGGCAGCAACTGAATGCGCTAAAAAACAAAAGAAAGAATATAAGGTGAAGGGCCAGATGAGAAGGCAAGAAATGTGTAAAAAACATAAATATATTTGCAAGTATAGAAAACTTCTGGAAGAGCTTCATGTTGATCAAGACCGAATGCAGGAATGGTTAAGGAGAGGTGAATTTACATCAAGAAATGAAAGGTTACTATTGGCAGCCCAAGATGGTGGGCTACGTACATGCTGGTTTACTAAGTCCATTGAACATGTGGGAGAAAGAAACCTATGTAGGTTTTGTGGAACCGAATTGTAAACAGTCACACACCTTATTGCTGGTTGCAATTCTCTAATGGCAGAGGGACTGTATACTGAAATGCATAATAATGTGGCGAGATTGTTACACTGGAGATTGTGCAAACATTATGGTATCGAAGTGGCTGAAAAACACTGGAAACATAAGCAACAGAGAATCATAGAAAATGATGAAGTTTACATCCCATGGGATCACCCACTACCAACAGTCCAAAAGATAGATGCTAGAAAACCGGACATAGTGGTCCAAGAAAAGAAGACAAAAGTAGCATTGATCATTGAAATCGCCACACCTAGTGACTACAGTGTCATGCGTACAGAGTGCCACAAAGTCATAAAATACTTCAGTCTGCAGGCAAAAATGAGAGCCATGTGGAAGAGACATACCCAGAAAGTTCCAATAGTAGTAGGAGCAACTGGTCTTATAAAAAAGAATTTACGATCATATTTAGATATGTTACCAATTCATATAACACCATACGAATTGCAGAAGGAGTCATTACTGGGCACATTGCGGGTACTTTTGGCTAACATCAAAGAGTGAAACAATACTAATTTCATGAACTTTAGTCGTACTTTGACTTAGGAACGGGGTCCATTCCCGTCATGGTATTAGAAACCCAAAAGACTTGGAGAAATTAAAAAAGGCAGTAACCCTGGGAAATTAACCATATGTCCACTAACACTTCAAAATGAAACTAAAGCAAATCAAACCCACCCAAGTGGGGGGCTTGCCCCCACATATACCAACTCCGAGATCACACTGTAGTGGAAAAAAGGGCAAAGTTCACCGTGGTGGCAAAGTAGTTAGTTTCCTGGGATTAATTTAAGGTGATCTGGGTGTTTGTTAAAGTAAATTTTTGGCAAAGTTGTCTCGTCATTTTGCAGTTTGAGTAAGTGGAATTTCAGTAAATCAAAGTAAACCCATATATATATCTATATCTATCTATGTATGTGTGTGTATATATATATATATATATATATATATATATATATATATATATATATATCTATATATTGACATACATATCATGAAAAAATAAGGAATAAAGGATGAGATGGGCGCACTCACCCCATGATAAAAAAGTCCCCAGCCCTGACGAAGGCTCTAGGGCCAGCACCGGTAGAGTGACTAGTACAGAGTCCTCTAGACATGGAAGAGATCTTGCTGCTGTGTTAGGCCTTGATTCAGTAAAGGGCTCCACTGAGGCAATAAAAAGCAATAGTACACAAAAGGTTAAAAATTGACCAGCCAGACAAGATGCCTGGAAACTGAGAAATGGACACTTAAGGACAAAAAAAGAAATGTTTTGTTTTTTTCTGTGCAACTATCTCAGAGTTCCTGAAAAAGGGTTACACTAAAAGAGAAAGGGAAAAATACAGAAGAGAAAAATCATTAAATAGAAATTATTATACAGAAAAAATGGCAAACATTACAGATTCCAATTTAAGGTCCTTAATTGGCTGAATAAAAGCAACATGTAGATGAGAAAACATTGAGTGCGTTGGAAAAGGAAGCAGAAATGAAGCATTAAGAAAGGCAGAAAAAAATTCCAAAGATATTTGCAACATTAAAGAGATAGGAATAGACCGGAGAGAAGAAGAGTGACCTAATATGGTGGAGTTTATACACAGAAATAATCGCAAAGCAATGTGAAAAATATCTGAAAATACATATAGGCAAAGGCACCTATGGCAAATGATACGAAAAGAGAACAGTGACACATAAGTCTAATGTACTGTCAAGTAAGCAATTTGATACAGAAATGGAGGAAATTGAAAATGAAGCAATAGCTCAGTTGCAAAGTGAATGATTTGAATGGGAATCCCAGCTGCAAAGACCACTTCAGAAAGGTAGTTTATTAAAACAGGTACAGCTTGAAGAAGAGACAGAAAAAGTACAGCAGTAGAGGAGTACAGAAAATCACTTGTTAATTTGGTTAAATGTTGAAAGCAGTAAAGACGTTTCACAAAAGGAAATGTCACAGTCATTGCAAAGCCACAATATTTCCACACACACAAAAAGAGCAGGAAACACAAACTGTAGAAGAAACTCTCAATCTGAACGAAAATTTAAAATAAGATCTTTTGGATTTGATAGGAATGGGTAAATAAATACATATTAAACAGAGACTGCCAAAATCGAATAAGACATGGATGATCAAAAAATGAATAAGCCAAATTGGAACTGTAAAGAGAGATCCACACAATATAACAAAAATTAACAGAATACATTATTATGCAGTGAAACTAATAACAGACTAGGTATTACCAGGAAAGCCTAAATTAGTAAAGGAAAATTCTTCTTCTTTCGGCTGTTTCCCGGTTAGGGGTCACCACAGCGGATCACCTGTCCGCTCATGATTGGCAGTGGAGTTTTTCAGTGTCGAGTTGCCGGCCCAATGCCCAACGTTCCATGGAAGGCACACACACACACACTCATGCCTAGGGCCAACTTAGAGTGTGCAATCCACCTACAGCATGTCTTTGGGATGTGGGAGGAAACCGGACAACCCGGAGGAAACCCACACGACCACAGGGAGGACATACAGACTTCACACAGAAGGCACCCCAGCCAAGAATTGAACCGAAGAACCTCTTGCTGTGAGGCGGCAACACTAACTGCTGCACCACCCTGGCCGCCCAAATTAGTAAAGGAAAATAAAAGGGGGAAATAAATTATCACATGGAAGCACCGACTAGAAACACTTGTGAAAGAGTTAAGAACAGAAATATCATTCTTGGAAGATTTCGGAAAAGGAAATCAATCTAAAGAATTGTTAGAAAAGTGAATGAACTAAAACAAAAGTACAATATCAAAACAGATCAGTATTTGAGTTGTACTACTTCTAACAATAAATTAAAAACCTCTGCACAGGTTATAAAACTTTGGAGATGCCCTGAGGATACAAATCAGTTTAAGGATGGCCCAAAGAAATTTTACAGGGAATTAGGAAAGAAAAACAGCAAAAGTTGAGATACCATTAAGAATAGAGGAAATTAATGCATTCTGGAGAAATATCAATGAGGACCCCGTTAAACACAATAAGAAGGCTGAGTGGATAAAAGAACAATTAAGAGACTCTGATATAGAAGATATGGATTGGAATAAAGAAACTCCTGCTGAAATAGAGATAAAGTTAAGAAAGGCTCCCATATGGAAAATGCCAGGTCCAAATGCTATACCTATCTATTGGTTAAAGGAATTGCCATCTGTGATTTAGCCTTAAAAAAAAATTATATGTACACCCTGAAATGATGCCAGACTGGCTACCAGTGGGAAAACCATACTCATACTTAAAAGTGAACCTGCAGATTACCCTAAAAATTATTGACCAATAACCTGTCTGCCAACAACATATAAGTTTTATATATGGGAATTGATGCAGATAGAGTATATAGTTATTTACATAAAAATTCAATCATGACCATAGAACAGAAGGGGAATAAAAAAGATTCATATTGAATTAAGGATTCATGTTTTGTTAAAGGAATAATGGATAACTGTAAAAAGAACAGGAATCTCAGTATGGCATGTATAGATTACGATAGTATTCCTCCTTCCTGGATTACAGAATACTAACAGATGTATAATATCAGTCACACATTGGTAAATTTATTGCAATTACTATAAAGAAATGGCAAACCACTTTGCAGCTGAACCACAAAAAAGACAAATTGCTATTCAGGATATGAAAATCCAGCCTGGAATGTTTCAGGATGATTCTTTGTCATCATCATTGTTTTGTCTTACTCTCAATCCATTAAGCTGTACCTCAACAGCCTAGGTCATAGATTCAGTCTAACTCCAAGAAAATTATCAAATGAAAGGATATCTCATGTATTTTTGTGAATAACCTAAAACTGTATAGTTCATCAGATAAATATCCGGAAGGGCAACTACAAGTAGTTTAAGCCTTCTAAGATGACACAGAAATATCATGTACAAACCAAAAGACAGCTGGTTCAGGCTGGCACAGACACAGGCTAACACTGTGCTGAAAAGCAAATAAACTGTCTGTGCAATCCAGAAATAAAAGTTATGTTAAAATCCAGAATTTAATGAAAAGAATGAAATAAAACAAAATAAGAATAAAAATTAAAATTAAGTCCCTTGTCCAATGATAAGCGCTTTAGAGTAGTTCTTCTTCAGATCTTAGGAATGCAGATGAAGCAGTACTAAAAATATATTTTTGTCACAATGCATAAAGATCATGAATGTTCTGTAATAGGTACGGTCTTTCTAATGTTATATTTTTGATATTATTGCATTAATCCATATGTGCAACATCTTCAGATTATTTTTCTTCTGTCTGCCTTAATTCAGATACACTGTCGTCATTAGCTTTGGATGAATAACAAAATGGAAGCAAAGAGCTTTATAGTACTTTGTGTTTGGGGACTTGCTGCTGCTTATGACAATGAAATTGGTAAGTGTGTAAGTATGTATCTTCCATATTTTATTTGTAAAAGCAGAGATATAACTAGCCTGTTGTTAAATTTCACTGGAGGTTTTGTTGTTGCAATGTTTTAGCCCATGAAGTATGAATGCTTGGGGACACTGTCATTCCTTTGACAGAATACTGTCAAAGAATGCTGTTATTCTCATGTCATCGTGGTATTTTCTTTAATATGTTTCATTTTCCTTATACTAATTGCTAACCGATATACTCTGTCTATAATTTAAGTGACTTTACTTCTCTGCATAGCAGGCATAGAAGTTACACCAGAGAATTATAAGCATGCATCTGTGACACACTGTGTGTGGTGCTAAAAGCTTCAAAGTCAGATAATGATCTGTTTTAAAGTAAAATGAATCTGGATATTTTTATGTAAAATAAGAGGCTCAATGTTAGCCATTAACATGTGAGCAAAGTAGCTTGTAATATGTTCGACCAATATCTATGGATGTGCGCCTATATATACATATATATATATATATATATATATATATATATATATATATACATATATATATATATATATATATATATATATATATACATATATATATACATATATATATATATATATATATATATATATATACATATATATATATATATATATATATATATATATATATATATACATATACATACATATATCTATATATATATACATATATATATATATACGTACATATTTATATATATATATATATATATATACACATGCATATATATATATATATATATATATATATACATACATATATATATATACATACAGATATATATATATATATATATATATATATATATATACATACATATATATATATATACATACAGATATATATATATATATATATATATATATTTTGATATATACATACAGATATATATATATATATACATTATATATATATATATATATATATATATACATATATATATATATATATATATATATATATATATATATATATATATGTATGTATATGTATGTGTATATGTATGTGTGTGTATAAATGTATATTCTGAATTTGATGAACTCTACTCAGTTAAAAATCTCCTTTCCTTCTAGCTGCTCTTCTGCTAGACCTTTCTTTTTACCTTGTTCTCTCTCTCATTACTTTTATTTTTCTCTAAGGACTGTAAAATCCAGTAGCAGTGTATCTGTCATTCTCGCTCCCTTTTTTTTTTAATATTACCCCGCCCCTCCTGCAGAAACTCCAATTACAAGCTAGCAGAACATTCCAAATACACCTCACTCATACCGGCACCATTTTAAACTATTCTAGCCTGTTCTGCCTGCTGTTTTGGCATCTTCCAGTAGTGTGACCTCCATGTAAGTTCTGTTAAATGTATTTTTTTTTCTCTGTAGAAATCCAAGGATTCTCAGAATATGTGCTAACTATTTGTTATAAGCAGTAAGATATGCCACCATTTACAAGTGTATATATTTAAAAGGTTATGCTCAACACCTGGTCTTGGTATCAAACTGAACTCTGCTTATGCATTACTGTTTTAAGATGGTTTATTATTCTTTTTTGTTTGTTTTTATTGTGACTTTATTGACCATTTAGCTCATGTTATTGAAACTATTGTGTAACTATCACTGTTTTAAAGGAAGATGCTGTGCTTTATCAGCTGTATTGCCAACTAACAGCAAACTAATTTAACTGCTTACTATATGCTTAAACTGGGATGTAATGTAATTCCTTATAGTTTGCAGACATTCAGCTGCTGTAGTGTAGTAATGCCTTGTACTATATATTCTGTTTATAGGTAATACTGTCATATGTTACAGTGACAATTTTACCCAGGTCAAGGTTGATATTGTACCTTAATCTTGGTTGAGCACTATATGTATGCCTAGATGCTTGTTGTATTTGTTTTGAACATATTTTTAGTGTCAAATTACTGCATAGAATTTTTAATTTAACTCCGTAACTGTAGTATTATTAGGCTGTTTTACCTATTTCCTTCCACTCCTTTCTTATATTGCACCAATTATAAATGCAGTCGTACCTCCTCTAGCACTCCCCTTATCAGCTTTTTCTAATCTTCTTTTTTTATTTCCATTTACAGTTGTCAGCTAACACAAACACTGTGGGGCATCCATATAGCAGTTCTCTACCAACCCTGTAGCAGTTCTCTACCAGCAAGCTGCATCTGCAAAAGTCGGTGGCCAGTTTACTTAAAGTACAGGAACATTGCAGTGTATGTTAATGATTTAACCCTTCTATGATTGTAAATTTCATTAGAAAGTATTCAGGGAGTGCACACTACTGGTAACCCCCACCAGAGATCTCTCTAAACCCAACACTTTCTAGTTTGGAATCATTGTTGTACTCAGTCTTCTCCTTCTCAATACACTTGTCCATATTTCTCCCACTCCATACTCACTCCTGGCATAAGGTTTCTATTTCTCTAAGAATTCCTAGTCTACAAAATTGTCAGCTGCATAGATACTTTTCACAGTACCTGGTAGTCTAAGTGACTGTTCCTTGCTGTGCAGTTATTTAACTTGGCTCTTCCTGCTCCGTTCCGCCCTCGCTAAACTCGGGCTTCACTCCGCTCCCCTACCCTGCCCCATCCCCTCCTGCCCCTAAATCACTCAAATTTATCTAAACCTAACCACTCCCACGTGTCTACCAATCACCACCTGTAAAATTTTGAATGATAAAGTAGCCCACATTTCCACACTAATTCTAATCAACACCCATTCATTATAGGTTCATAGGTGATTACTAGGCTAATGACCCCAGGGAGCCTTTTTAAGCCTAGCCATACTTCACAAAGGTGAGAATCAAACCACATACTCTGTGTCTGTAAGGTAAACACTTTACACATTATGCCAACCCTTAGCCCTTATGTTAACCACAACCTCCATTCCATGTCCATTAGACCAAGCCCCTCTGTTACTTTCTGTCCTATAGAATATTCTTACTCAGCGAGTAAAATCTGTGGTGAAGAGTTTTTTTTTTCTTTTTTATTTAAGAATGTTTCTGATGCCAAAGAAAGAAAATTCCTGGAAACCAGTTCTGGACCTTTCTTTCCTAAACCAGTTTGTGATACATACAAGCACATAAATCGGAAATATATGCTTGCCCTTATCAAGGCACTCAGCTCTCTGACTCACCTTTTTTCCCAGCACCACATCAAGTTGTTATTTAAACATGCAGTAGGGAATCTGGTCTTACTCCTTTACATACTAGCCATGCCAGCATGAGATGTAGCTTTACAGCACAATCCCACTCTACAGGTTTCCTACATTCCTTTAGAGCAAACTCGTGTGGCAGACAAGCTAACCAGGACAAAGGCAGGCACTCACAAATCGAAACTAAACCAGTTGGTCTTCCAAGATTTGATCCATCTGTGGGGAGTTCCTCAAGTAGATCTTTTTGCTTCCAGACTGAATAATAAACTGACAAAATTCTGCCCCAGTACCACATACAAGAAGACCTCAAAGATGGCTGCCTTTTCTTTTCCTTGGACAGGAATGCTCCTGGATGCTATTC